>NC_056729.1:1380121405-1380288905 GCF_019279795.1 Protopterus annectens
CAGGCTCTTACCCAAAAAGCTTTTACCTCTGTTGAACAATGGTTCTTAGACCATTGCCTACTCCTCAACCCTAAGAAAACCAAACTATTATTCTCACCTACCCGTAAATCTACCCAACTAAACTTCACTCTCACATCTACTGATAGTACTGTCATTTTTCCAGATTCAACTACAAAATTATTAGGAATAACTATTGACAATAATCTCAGCTTTGACACTCATATCAACAATACAATAAAATTAGTTAATAAAAAATAGGATCCCTTTACAGAATCAAACCCTTCCTTACACCCATAGCAAGGACCACATTAGCCAGATCTCACCTAATCTCTACTCTTCTATATGCTTCCCCCATTTACACTAATCTCTCCAAAAACAACCTTAAGAAACTAGCTACATCTTACTATAATATTGCTCGATTTGCTACAGGATCCCCATTTAGAACTCACCACTGCTTGAACCTAAGACAACTAGGTTGGCTTGAACTCCCTAACCAGCTTGTACTTCAACAGCTCTTAATGACTCACAAGATCCTATACCAACCAACTAAAATACCAATACTCTCTAAACTCATTTCACCATACAATAACCTGAAACATCTACGTTCTTCTAACAAACTACTGATTAATATACTCAAACCCAAAAACTCTGCAGGTGACTCCCTCTTTTCCAACTCTGTTGGAAAAATGTGGAACAAACTCCCCTCTGATATCTCATCTTTATCCTCTCTCCCACTTTTTAAAAAGCAACTGAAAATGCATCTTAATAAACACTGGCTTTGTTCCTACACCAACCCTGATTAACTTTCCTTCTTCCTCTCTCTCTTTTCTTCTTATATGATTCTTTCTTTCTCTTCTCCCGATATTCTGATAGCTCTCCCTCTTCATAACATCTATGTAGATATATGCTATCACATATACACTGTATGACTTTGTAATAAAAAAAATATATATATATTTTTTTGTTTTTAATACATCATATGATTACACTTTTGGTTTTTGCACCTATCATATTTGTGTATTATGTGTATTAACTAGCTCTGTTTATAAATTTTAATCTTGTATTGCCTATTCTCTATTTAACTTGTAATGACTGTTGGAGCTTTTCGCCTCGGGCCTCTACTGAAAATGGACATATATCCAGCTAGACTAGCCCGGTCAACAAATATAAAATAAAAATAAAATAAAATGTCACGATGACATCACTTGGTGGTTTTCCGTTCCTGCTGCCTGCTTTTGGCTGATTTACCATGCTTTTCTGTAAAAAAAGCATAGTAAATCAGCTGATTTACAAACTCCGATATTCTGTTTCCTTTTTGAAACAGAATACCGGAGTTTGTACAGTGTTTTCCAGACTACCAGAGAATCAGTTTGATTTCCGGACAGTCCGGAAAAAAAAAAACGGAGGGGTGGCAACCGTAAATCTGAGGAAAAAAAAAAACTGTTCCTTTATCTTCCTGTTTAGATTCAGAATCTTAAATTTCTTCCGTAAAAGTGGTATCTCTCTTTCTTTTACAAGAAATTACTTTACAAGAGGGATCAACAGCCTGAATTAAATCCTGAGTCAAACTCAGTAAACATATCCTGTCCAAGGAAATTTGAGAAGTAGACACATGCTTAGTCTTGTGTTTCTTTTTGACAATAAATGGGGCCAACCATGTTAATAATGGCAGCAGCAGCTTCCCCAGGGAAGGGCACAGCATTCTGATACAACAGGGAACCCTACCCTGTTCCGTCTCCCAGGACAAACAAGACTAGATTTTCCTTGACCACTGAGGAGACTGCAACAGTCATAGAGGATGGGGCTAACTACAGTGGTTCTAGCTGCTACACCAGAGGGATCCAGAGTGAAAGATGAGTGTTTTGAGGTACAACAAATAGCCAGAGCAGAGTCACCCACCTGCAGCTAAGGCAAGTTGCAAGCCTGCTGTGGTTCATAGGTGATTAGGCTAATGGCACAAGAGCCTTTACAAGCCTAGCCAGTAACATCTAGGATATGTCAATATTATATTTTAATTGGGCAGCACAGTGGTACAGCGGTTCCCATTGTTGTCTCACAGCAAGAGGTTGTCCAGTTTCCCATGGGTTTTCTCCAGGTGCTCCGGTTTCTTCCCACACTCCAAAGATATGCATCTGGTGCTTTTCTCCCAGGGTTTTGGCTGAAAATGGTCTCTGTCCCAGTTTGACTTTCCTGGTAAACAAATGTTAAATAAATAAATAAATAAATAAATCCCCAGATATGGGATAGGGTAGCATCAGGGTAGTGGGTCTTTGGATGTTGGAGCCCTGAGTCATTTTACAGACTGTCTCTGTCCATAAGGGACATGGGCAATACCTTGGGAGTGAATTTATGGTTCCCAGTCCATTTATCCAAATTATTTTTTGAAGAGAAAGAGGGATGAGCTTTGTTTTACAAAGATGGTTCTTCCACTGACGAGGTAGTCTTTGGGATACAAATCTGTCTCTCCAGCAAGTTCTGTTACAGTCACGAATAAGGTTAAGGTTCATGGAACGTGTAACCCTCATATGATCTTTCTTGTGAATATCTAACATTTCCATCAAGTCTGGATCACAGAATGCCTTATAGGTCAGGCATAAGTCACCTATCAATAAACCATAGGTGACGGAGTAAAGGGATAGGACCTTTAGTTGGTCTGCATAAGACATGTGTCTTACATTTTGCATATTTTAGTGAGAAACCTCTGGGGTCGCTCCAACTGGTGTAAATGCCTGGTTAGGTACATACAGCAGGGAACATTGTACTCGATTATGGGCCTGATGAAGGCCAAGTACAGTGGCAGTATGACTTCCTTTGACCTTGATGCCATGCCTTTACTTATAAGTTGAGCCACACAGAAGGATTTCCTCACTACCCGGAGGCCAAAATTTAGGTTGTGTTCCTAGGTCCCTCACCATTCTGTCTACTATTAGGGGTATGCTATCAATATTATAATTTGCAGGGATATCTGATTTACCAAAGGGTATGATTACACACTTTTTAGCACTGAGTCTCAGACCATGGTTTTGGCACCAGTTATTTGTCATTTTTAAGCCTGCTTGTAGGATGTCAACATCATTTAGGGATTCAATGATGCTCCCAGCTTACAGTCATCAGTGAACTTGGTGAGCCAGAGGCCCCCAATATTGGCCTTTATTTCAGAGAAGTATATACCAAAAAGGAGGGGTCCCAATAGTGAGGCTTGTTGGACACTGCTAGTAACAAGTTTCCTATCGGACGTGGATTCACCTATCTGGACAATATGTGTCCTGTCACAGAGTCAGTTTGCTATCCATCTGACAAGGTAGGGGGATTATGCCTAACTCAGTAAGTTTATCAATGATCCGAGTCGGGGGTTGTGTTGAAAGCTTTGGCTAGGTCAAGAAAAGTGGCGTGTACCATTTTACCCTCGTCCATGGCCCTAGTGACTTTCTTGAAGAAGTCTACCAGACTGAACAGGCAAAAACTCCCTTTGACAAAGACAAATTGGGTCTGATCTAGTATTTGGAGATTTCCTATGTCATTATTGATCAGGTCTATCACAATTCTCACCATGGCCTTGCAGATAAGACTGTTCAAGCTTACTTGTCTGTATTTCCCTGGATCAGTTGATGCCCACACCCCCCCTTGTGCAGAGGAACAACTGTAGCAGACCACCATTCCTCTAGGGAAAAAACCCATCTGGAGGCTGTGGTTAAAGTGGGTTTGCAGTGGCCCTGACAGATTCTGTTTTAAACTATTTAAGAAGCATCCTGGAATGTTGTTGGGACCTATGGAGGCTGTGTTTTGGCTTTAGAGAGTGCAGTAAAGACCTGTTCCCTTGTAATGACCGGTAGGAGGATGGTTGCAGATATTTCTTTGGGTGTTGTATGAGATGATGGGGGAGAAATCTGAACAGAACTCATCGGCCAGAAGGTTTGCTATAGTTTCAGGCTGCATGTAAGGGTTGTCATTTATGATTAACTGGGCACATTGCTGAATGTTTCCCCTGAGATTATGAACATAAGTAAAAAAGCCTTATGCTTATCTTTCACCTGAGAGGCTATCTTTGCCTCGTAGTTTGCTTGACCAGATTTAATCAGCTATCTAATTTGTTTATTTAGACTGGTGACTAACTTTTTGCACTGTTTTGTCTGTTCCTTTTTGGCTTTGGCGAGGTTGCAAATGCTGTTTACTTAACTTTTTTTTGTGCTTGGAAGAAGTACCAACCATGGGACTAGTAGTTTGTTCCACAGTCAAGCCAAAAATGGTACCTCTTTCCCAGGGAAGACAAGCAGCAAACATCCGTAAAAAAACAAGTCTTTAAAGTCACATTTTTTCACAAAAAAATAGTAAAAAGCACTTTAAAACACTCAATAAAAATGGTTTTCAGTTACTTATTCAGCTTTTATGACAAGATAAAAAGCACTCCTGTTTAAAAGTATGATACACTCTCATGGCAGTCCATTAAAACTCAAAACACCTAGCTTTAAAATAACTTTCATGAAGAGGAAAGTGATAAAATGCACACGTTACTTAAAAAAATGGAAGTTTCTTCCCCTAAAGGGAGCTTATCCACCCAGCAACGAAACAACACCAAGCTGATTGTCAAGCCTTGAAAGCCTTACAGGAGCATACTCATCAGCAACAGTAAAGCTCTGAAGGGCTTGGCATCCACACTCTTCTTTTAATCAACTCAGTTTGAGCTGCCTGACAGTTTGGGTGTGTGGAAGGTACACTGTAGATTTGGAAGCAGGCTGGCTGCTATATCCTTGGCAGTGATCAATATTTTTTAGTACACATTTGGGCTTAATATTTTTATCCTGAATTTTAATGCAGTATATGCATATAACAGAAACAATAGTGTAACGAGGGCACATACAAGAAATGCCTAAAATCATAGCTAGCATTTACCACAAACTAGTATTTTATTCTAAACAGGTCAGTGCTGTCTGCATCTTTAAATTACTAAGAAAATTGTTTTTTTTTAAATATCTCTAAACAAACGACATGCTTTTTGGTGGCTTTACTGGAAAAGTTCACTCAGACTCTTCCATAGACCGTGTGAGAGAAAATTTTATTTGTTTTCTTTATGTTACTTTCTTTTATTTTGTATTCTTTATTGTTTTCTTCTACTTTCTTATTATAGAGTATTTTCATTACACCATGTTTTAACTGCACTCTATTTCTACTGAATATTTAAACTAGGAAAGAAAACAAAGCTGTCTCTCTTGTGAGTCACTTAGAAATTACATTTTCCCTACTCACCCACTCTGGCTTTACTCACTGTCTCCTTAGTTGCATGACGTTTATGTTAATTTGATCCAAAACAACAAATAAGTCACAAAAATAGCAAGAAAAGTGAGCACAAGCAGAGTTGAGGATCAGAGTGATGTAAAAAATCCATTCTTTTTCCACAAGCTGCTGTAGTACAACACTATCAGATAAGCACTTTCATCTTTGCTGATTCAGAAACTTCTTCAGACAAAGAAATAAGAATGAAACAACTCTTTAAATACTAAATTACAGCTTATGCAACTAAACCAACAACCCTAATTAATGTTACAACACGCCCACCAGCACACTCAGTTCATAGTAAAGCATAAAACCTTCACAAATCTATGAATTACTAAAAACTATGTAAAAACCTATATATAATAATAAAACTAGTATCAAAAAATATATACATAATGTAATATAACATAATACAATATGATAAATGTGGAAACAGTATTAACATAATCTCATGTAAAGCACACAATAAATAAAATTAATCTTTCTAATGCCTTAAGTTTTAGAAAAAAAGACTATGTGAATGCATCATTTAAGCCTGGCCACTGTGTGGCATTAGTTCTCAGTTGCCATAAATCCTCATGTTTTCCAAAATAATGTCCATGGACCACCTCTTATGTCTGGGGTAAGTGTCTTAATGATAATAATTTATTATTTATTCACATTTGTTGACCAGGAAAGTCCACTGGGCCAATGGCCCATTTGCAGCGGAGGCCCGGGGAGAAAAGCTCCATACAATCACAGAAACTTTTACATAACATCAGCTTAACTTTGAAAGTCAAGAAAGTTTTTACACAATAGAAATTGAAGTAGATATACAAGACAAATGCATATTTAGAGGTATACAATACAAGAAATATAAACCCAGTGTGTTAGATTTTTAGTAATTCTGTTTCTAAATTCTCATAAATACGAATACTGTTTAATCAATTTTGTTTATTCAGCCACTGAAATAAAACCATGGTCAACATGTTCCATACAATGTTTCGCCAATGCATTTTTTACATTTTTGTTTTTTATATCCCTGAGATGTTCATAAATGCGGTTCCTAAATTTCCTTCCGTATTGCCTATATAAAAACAAGGACACTTTAAGCAGAATGCACAGTATACCACTCGCTCAGTGTTACATGAACATTTTTGATTCAAATTCACTTTTATATTGTTAATGCTAAAATTACATCCTTGTATATATGGACAATAATTGCAACAACCACACTTATTCAACTTCCCACTTTCATGTCCCTTTGTTCTAGTCTCCAAAACAGACTTTAGGCATTTATCCTTTCTATACACTATACAAGGTGTTTTGCCGACCAGTTCCCTTATGTCCTTGTTGTTTACAATAACCAACCAATTCTTGGCCAGTATATCAGCAATGTTGATACTCGAGCTGTTGAATGTAGTAACAAATGCAGTCTTAAAATTACTAGGTTCCTTACGCGCCACACTTTAGGCAAATTCAGTGGATTAAAACATTGTGTATTTTGTATATAATTATCCAAGATGTTATCCACACTACAGCTGCCTGCGTTTTGATTCAAAATAGGCAAAAAAAATGCCATCTTTCAGACTTGTTGATTACTTCCAGCATAACCTCATTTACAAGACTGAATGGATAGTCCCTAAAAATAAACATGTATTTCAGCTTATCACATTCATCTAAAAAACTGTTAAAGAAGGTGACCATACGTGCAGCCCTTACAAATTAGAAGTTATGTACTCACCATAACGTTCCATCTGAGTAGGTGTATTCATTTGTCTGCAACCTGTGGGTTATGGATCCGATATCGGATCCGAACCGGCATGGTTTTCCAGCTATGGATCCGAGCTCTCAGCTCCTCCCCTCACCCATAATGCCCTGCTCTCCCTACATGACCTCAGATCGAGTTTGCCAACAGCATGAATACCCTGAAAAGGGTAACACATAATATGCAGGAAACTGAAAAGGCCAGGGGGATAGGAGGGCGGGATGGTTGCAGACAAATGAATACACCTACTCAGATGGAACGTTATGGTGAGTACATAACTTCTAAATCTGAAGTAGGAGATTCATTTGTCTGCAACCTGTGGGACAGAGTCCCCAGCTACCTGAATCTTGGGCGGCCATCATGGAAGGATATTCCAGAGCACCGCGGAGCCAAAGGATGCTCTACCCCTAGATTTAAGATCCAACTTGTAGTGGGAAATAAAGGTATGAGATGAAGCCCAAGTGGCTGCTGAACAAATATCATCTAGAGGAATCCTAGCCTTAAAGGCGGCCAAGGTAGAGACTGACCGGGTTGAATGGGCATGTACACCCTCCGGTGCGGGCCTTCCAGAAGCTTGATAAGCCAATAAGATGCACTGTGAAATCCAGCGAGATAATGAGACTTTAGAAATTGGCTTGCCCAAATTAAATTTAGCAAAGGAAATAAACAACTGGTCGGATTGCCTATGACCAGCCGTCCTGTTTAGATAAAATCTAAGTTGCCTGTGAACATCTAAGGAATGAAGCTTGTATTCACCCTTGTTTTGATATTTAGGAAAGAAAACAGGGAGGTTAATGGAATGATTAATGTTTGCTTCAGAAGCTACCTTAGGAAGAAAGGACGGGTTGGTCCTGAGGTATACACGGTCCGGATGAAAGACCAAGTAAGGAGGTTTGGCTGATAATGCTTGAAGTTCTGAGACTCTCTTGGCCGAGGTAATGGCTACTAAAAAGGCCGTCTTGAAAGATAAAAATTTCAGATCTACCGTAGCCGCCGGTTCGAAGGGGGGAGCAGTCAAGGCCTGGAAGACCAGAGAAAGGTCCCAAGGAGGAACCACTTGCTTTACAGGGGGCCTGAGAAGAAAAGTACCTTTTAGGAAAATCTTACACAATTTGGCAGACATCAGTGGACTGGAGTCATGACCAATATGATAATGAGAAATTGCCGCAAGTTATATTTTGACCGTGGAACTGCTGGCACCATCATTAAAAAGAGTGGTTAAGAAGTCAAGCACCAGAGGAAGGGGAACTGTGAAGGGGTTTAGGCCCTGTCGCTCCACCCACAAGGAGAACCGTTTCCACTTACTGCGGTAGACTTTCCTAGTGGATGGTTTATGAGCCGCCACCAGGATGGCCTTAACAGGGGACGAAATACCGGGAGTCCTGATCAGGAGTGGAACTGGAGCAGCCAAGCGGTCAGCTTCAGGTTGTCCAGATTCGGGGGTGATAAGCGGGATGGATGAGATATCAGATCCGGAATGGGATCTAGAATCCAAGGAGGATTCACTGAGTGAGACCTTAGGAAAGGGAACCAGATCTGTTGAGGCCAAAATGGGGCAATGAGAATCATTCTGCACCCCAACCGAGAGGCTTTCTGAAGAACTTGGAGCATCAGAGGCAAGGGGGGGGTAAGCATAAAGAAGACCGGGTGGCCAAGCATGCACCAGAGCGTCTCTTGGGGTACCTTCGGGAGGAGGTATTAGAGCGAAAAAACTGTCACACTTGGTGTTTGAGGGAGACGCAAAAAGGTCGCAACAAGGAGTTCCCCACCGTGCGAAGATGCGTTCCGCTACCTGAGTATTGAGAGACCACTCGTAAGGGGTGAGAATGGTGCGACTGAGTTTGTCCGCAAGGATGTTGGACCGACCCGGAATATGCGTTGCTATGAGAAAGCGGTTGGTGGAGATTGCCCATTCCCACACTCTCATGGCTTCTCGACAAAGAGGGTAAGACCTGGTTCCTCCTTGCTTGTTGATATACCAGACAACAGACATGTTGTCCGATTGAATCGCAATTGTTAACAAGGGAAGAAAGGTCTGAAGTGCTAGCAACGCTAAGAGCACTGCTCTCATCTCTAGAACGTTGATATGCAGTAAGGTCTCTGAATCGTTCCACGTGCCTTGGACCGTCCGGCCTGCAAAATGCCCCCCCCCCCACTTGAGGCGGGAGGCGTCCGTGGTCACCGTGGCGAGAGGGGGAGAAGCACAAAAGGGGCGGCCTCCGTGGAGATCTGGAGAGTATAGCCACCACAGGAGGGACCGCTTGCAAGCCTTGCTGATCGCAATGGGATGATGCATAGGAAGAGCAAGATACGACCACTGAACTAGGAGTGTCCATTGAAGGATGCGCATATTGAACCTGGCGAGAGGAAGAAGCGCTATTGCTGCCGCCATGGACCCTAAGGCCCTCAGGACCAACTCCGCCGGAACTGA
The DNA here is from genome assembly GCF_019279795.1 of Protopterus annectens. NCBI lineage: Eukaryota > Metazoa > Chordata > Ceratodontiformes > Protopteridae > Protopterus > Protopterus annectens. Next base: position 1,380,130,855 of record NC_056729.1, read on the forward strand.
GCTTGAGTGGAGAATGGCCCGCACCTGGAGCTGCAGATTTTGAATTCTGTCCGCAGTGAGGAAGGCTCTTAATCTCCTCATGTCTAACCTGGCACCTATAAAATCTATGAACTGCGTGGGTGCTAGGTTGGATTTTTCTGTGTTTATTGTGATGCCCAGACGGGGAGCAAGATGGAGAAAGGAGTCTCGCGCCAATAGTAGTAGATGCCTTGTTGGGGTGGTGAGAAGCCAGTCATCCAGGTAGGGAAAGACCTGCACCCCCTGAAGCCTCAGGTGGGCTGCTACCACTGCTAATACTTTGGTGAACACCCTGGGGGCTGTGGTGAGACCAAAGGGAAGGACCCGGAATTGGTAGTGACTGGCTCCCAGCCGGAAGCAGAGAAACCTCCTGGAGCGCCTGTCCATTAGGATATGGTAGTACGCATCCTTGAGGTCTATGGAGCACATCCAGTGATTTTCTCCCAGAAGGGGGAGAATAGACTGCAACGTAACCATTCGAAATTTCTCTTTGGGAACTGACAGGTTCAAGAGTGAAAGGTCTAAAATTGGTCTTAGATCCCCCGTCTTTTTTGGCACTAAAAAGAACCTGGAGTAGAACCCTGATCCGATCTGGTCTTGGGGGATGGGCTGGATGGCTCTTTTCTTTAGCAGACGGCCAATTTCTGCCAAAGCGGCCTCCCACTGACCGGGTGGAACGTCGGGGAGGGACTTCAATTTTGGCATGTGACGAAATGGGATACGGTATCCTCTGGATATGATTTGGAGGACCCAGTGGTCTGTTGTTATGGACTCCCATGCCGCTAGGTGCTCCGAAAAACGTCCCCGACTGCCTCCAGAGTGGAGCAGTTGGGCAACCCTCAGGGCTGCGCGGGCCGTTCAGAGAAGGGTTCTCTGGACCCGAAGTTCCTGGGAGCCCCTCTGCCTCTGGGGCGGCGTCCTCCCTGTCCTCCTCTGCCACGGAAGGACTGGTTGTCCGGAGCGGGCTGGGATTGCTGCGACTTCCGGAACCACATCTTCTTCTGGCCCTTTTGGTTCCTAGAATAGGGCCTCTGGGGCACAGAGAAGCGGAATCCGACGGCAGACAGCGTCTTCCCGTCCTTTTCACTCTGGGTCAAGATATCGCGAACAGTTTTGCCAAAGAGGGCAGAACCATCGAAGGGGGCGTTCGCAAATGACGCCTTGAAGGGCTCCGTGAAATCGCAATGACGGAGCCAGGCCTGACGTCTAGTAACTAGGCCTGCCCCTGCGGCTCTAGCGGCACCTTCCGTAGCGTGGGACAGTAACCTCATAGAGGTATTAGTGACGGACCTAAGAGTGGCCATACGGGTGGAGTGCAATACGTTGTCCTCCTCCGACATGGACTCTGGGGGGGATGCAGCGTATTCTTTAATAAGATCTCGCTGCATCCTAATCACATGTGCCAGGTAGTTCAGCGCTCTTACTGCAAAGGTCGCTGAACTAAACATCTGCTTCCCCAAGCGGTCCATCATCCGAGACTCCTTGCTCGGGGGATGGACTGAGGGACTCTCCTGAGCAAGTTTCCCTCTTGGTGGCAGCCGCCGTCAGCATGGCATCTACCGGAGGCCCCTTACTCCAATGGGCACGGTCAGCCGGGGGACTGAGTATACGGTTGGGCCTTTTTGGGATTGGCTCCACGGTGTCTGGTTCCTTCCACGCCCTGGTGGTAATGAGGTCCACCAGGGGGTCGGCAGGAGGGGACACCCAAGAGGTAGACGGGCCCGCTTCAAATGCCTCCAAGAACACGGACTCGTCCGAGGAAGACTTGGGGGCAGACCACCCCCCCCTTATACGGAGCATTTCCATGATGTCTCCAAATGAGACATCCTCAGGGGGTGATCTTGGGGAGCCTTCCCCTTCCTCCAAGTCCGTGTCTTCTGTGAGAGACTCGGGGGAGTCAATGTGCCTCCTTTTGCACGTATGTTTGCGGGGCAACCTCCGGGGGGCTGTCAGAGGACTCCTCGCAAACAGTGACCTGTTCCAAAGGAACAACTTGGGGCAAAGGAGCGGGCTGTCCCAATGGCCGGATGGTGGAAGCCTGGCCCAGTGCAGATGGAGCGGGGCGGAGCCGAAGCAAGTGCCGGGGTCCGGAGACCCTCAACAGGGCCCTCTCCACTACATGAAAAGCCGAAGGGAGCCGACCTCGACCAAAGGATCCGACAATGGCTCCCCTCGGATCTGAGAGTGGATCAGAGCGGCGCCGGCACTCTGATCCGAGGGACAGTGCGCTCCGACACAGATGGCGCCAAGGAGCACTGATCCCCGGATCCGGCTCGGATCCAGGCTCAGAGAGGTCAGATCCGAAGCACTCGAGGGCAGGGTCGGATCCGAAGTACCAAGTACTATCGGCACCGACCCACCCCCGGCTCCGAAGCTGCTCGGCTCCAACTGCTCCAAACCCGGGTAGCGGGTCGGAGAAGGAGCAATAGGTTTAAAGAAAGGTCGAGCTCCCCAGAGGGAGGCAAAGCACTCCCATCTGCATCTGGGCCTGGATGAACCTTCTCATCATCCGGTCCTGATCAGCGTCTGATAAGCTATAGGTCGATCTCGACGAGGCTACCGAGGTAGGCCTTGAGTGCCTCCTGGATAGCCTCAACGGAGATCGGGTCTCCTCCTCCTCAGGTCCCGGTGAAAAGCACACGGGTGACCGGAGCCGAGGAGGGGAAGAACCAGCAGACAAGGAGGCCGGAGGAGAAGCCCGCTTGGCAGGCGGGGCCGAAACAGAGGTCTCGGCCCGCCGCTTATGGTGCTTTTCCATCCGGTCCTTCTTTCTAGCTTCCCTCTCCTCCGAACCACTACAGGGAGGTTGAGTCCCAGGAGGAGGAGGGAGCGAGAGGAGGTAACCGTGAACACGGTTCCCCGAAGGAGCGGAGGTCGGATCCGAGTCCGGGGGCAAAAGTCCCGCCAGGACCAGCTTAGACCTCCGCTCCTTCAATGCCCTGGGCTTGAACCCTGCACAAATGGAACATCCAGAAGTGAGGTGTTCAACCCCAAGGCATCGAACGCACCGAGTGTGGCCATCAGCAGGGGAAAGCTTATGGCCACACTCGGAGCACTTCGAAAAAATAGCCTTAGGTTGTTCTGACATCCTAAGAGCCTAGTTATTACTTAAACTAAAGTAAAAAGTAAAAGTAAACTAGACACACAACAGGCCCAAACACACACTACGCTACCAGCGAGGGGAGGGAAACTAAGTAAAAAAGATTAATATAACTAAACAAGTTTAACTATCAAAAAGGGAAACCTAAACTTTCACTCAAACTTTCAAAAAAGTTAAATTTAACTGTAGAAAAACTTTAGAAAACCACTTAGCTGTAGAGCTCAAGAAAACCAATCTGGTCACCAGCGCGGCAAACTAGATCTGAGGTCATGTAGGGAGAGCAGGGCATTATGGGTGAGGGGAGGAGCTGAGAGCTCGGATCCATAGCTGGAAAACCATGCCGGTTCGGATCCATAACCCACAGGTTGCAGACAAATGAATCTCCTACTTCAGATCTGGCCTTTAACAACAAATCTTTTTTGTTTGTAAGGGTGGGAACTATCATAGTGCAGATAACTATTTGAGAACGTAGACTTCTTAAAAATTTCTGATTTGAATATTTTCTGTTCCCTGCCCTTCATCAGTCTAATATACAAATATGAAATTTCATCAAGGTCAATGGAATGGGTAAATCTCAAGAAACTTGTTGGGTTGTTCGCATAATCTAAAAACTCAGGAATTATTTTAGAAGGACCTGTCCAAAAAATAAAAATATTGTCTAAAAACCACACGTAGCATTTGCAAAATGAAAAGTAAGGTGAAGTTATTAAAAATCTCTTTTCCCATTAGAGCATTACCACATTTGCGTATAGACTCCCACATGCTGAACCCATTGACACACCTTCCAATTGTAGCTACAATTCTTTGTTGACTAGAATAAAATTATTATATAGCACAGTCCCTATCAGTTGTTCATAAACATTAACTTTACTCTGAGCTATTTTCTTCTCCACAAAATAGTCAGAGAACCACTCAACTCCTAGTTTGTGTGTTATAACTGTGTACAAGTCTCTTACATCAATGGTCAAAAACACCACTATGTCAGACGGATTCAAAGCTGTTTATTCTTTCCAAAAAGTCCCACAAGTCTTTACATAAATGGACTTCTCCGTGTACATTCTTTAATTGAAGGTCTAAGAACTTAGCAGTGGGCTGTGTTATGAGTGCCCTACTATCCACAATAGGTCTCATTGGTGGATTACATAAATCTCTGTGGATTTTGGGCAACCCAAATATAGTGGGTGTTTTCGGGTGGGGGACATTCATGTAATTAAGCTCATCAATGGTAATACTCTCTTCTATAAATAAATCATTGAGCTCATTTCTAATTTTTCTATAAGCTCCATTTAGTGAGACTTTTTTGTAAGCTTTACTTTTTAATATTTTTATCATCTTGCCATTGTACATTTCAACATCCATAATCACCACCACACCCCCTTTATCTGGTTTCAAGACTCTCACATCATCCTATTCCTGCAAACAAATTCCTCTTTAGACATATTATATGCCATATTTCGGAGCTTCCTGTGTTCTAAGCTCCGTAAGTCCAACTCACACATATTTTCAAATAATTGTAAAGATGGGTGGAGTGGTGGGTTATATATGCTAGAGATGTATAATGGGTTCCTAGTATATTCTACATTGTGGAACAGTATGCTCAAGTTTAATTTCCTTACATATTGTTTTAAATTGACCAAAGTATTACTGACATCCATAGACTTAGTTGGGATAAAGGACATCCCCCTAGCCAGCAGGTCACATATAGTTTGATCAAAGTGTATGGAGGAAAAATTAAATACTTTGAAGTTCCCCTTTGAATTCAAGTGAATAGAAGGTTTTCCTTCTTGATTTAACCTATTAACTATATCTGGCCCAGAGTACTATATCTCGGCCTGCTTCTCATGTTTCCTCTGAAGCTGGAGTTGTCCTCCCACCCCCAATATGTTTGATGGGTCATTTCCTGAACACTCTCCCGACTGTTTCTCTCCCTGATACATTCTGAACATCTTAAGGGTGGAAAATCCTCCTGTTCTAAAAAAAACATCCATATCATTTGTTTGTGCCCTTACATGACTGTTATTATTATTAATAGTATTATTGTTATTCCCCCAAGCCTGAAACACTGGTGGGTCAGGATACGCAGTGTTGAGACTCATAATGCATCCTGTTTCTATCAAGTTTTTTAATTTTCCTATTTACAATACGATTTATTTGCCCTTCAATACTTTTAAAACACGATTGTATTCAAACACATTAGTTGCATGCATAACATCACTATGATATCGTTATCTAATTCACATGCCTCTTTAGTCAAAGTCTCAATGTCTTTTTGGTTGAATTTAATAACCATCTCCATATATTCATAGCCATGATGATCAAACATAGCCAAAAGTTCTTTGTAGAACAATGAATTAGTAATAAGTCCAGTTGGAAAATGCCACATCCTCAAACCTTTAGCCAGTACTTTATTTTTCAAACATTCTTTAAAGTAACCATCAAGTTGAAGCTTCTTTATTTTAAGAAGCAAAAAGTCAAATTTTTGTAGTTTATCAACATATTTGCCAGTACTTAGTCATATTAGTGTCTATTCCCCCAAAGGAAAAGTTTGAGTCAAGCCATTCATTTAAAATGATTTTGCCATTCACTGCAGTGTTCCTGTTTATATTTTGGCTTGCCGATGGCCGTTCATTCAAATTTTCTGAATTAAATCCACCCTGGCAATGTGGTTGACCCCCAAAGGCATTCTGTGTTGAAGACTCTGAGTTAAAAGATGATAAACCTGTTTGCTGCTCCTGCAGCAAAAGCTGAGCTGCCCTGCATGCTGGGAGACCTTGAGCATTCACTTCCTGTTCAGATAAGGAAGGGTTTTGATGAGAAGGATCGGCTTGGCTCCTCTCTAGCTGTTCAAGCCTTTGAGTTAACATCTCTAATGCACCATTCAGTGCAGCAAACAAAATATTCACCATTTGAGTGAATGATATGAGCGACTCCCCCTCTTCAGTGCCCCCAGACATAATACTGATCCAAACCAATGAATAAGTCAGAAAAATAGCAAGAAAAGTGAGCACAAGAAGAGCTGAGGATCACAGTGATGTAAAACATCCGTTCTGTTTCCACAAGCCACGGTAGTACAATGAAAACTGTTATTAAGCAAGATACAACACACTCAGATAAGCGCTTTCATCTTTGCTGAGTCAGAGACTTCTTCAGACAAAGAAATAAGGATGAAACAACTCTTTAAATATTAAATTACAGCTTATGCAACTAAGCCAACGCCCCTAATTAATGTTAAAACACACCCAACGGTACACTCAGTTCATATAAAGCAGAAAACATTCACAAATCTGTGAATTAATAAAAACTATGCAAAAACCTATATATAATAAAACTAGTACTTATATATATATATATATACATATATATATATATATATATGTATATATATATATAATATAATAAATACAATACGATAAATGTGGAAACAGTACTAAAATAATCTCATGTAAAGCACATAATAAATAAAAATCATCTTTCTAATGCCTTAAGTTTTAGAAAACAGGACAATAAGAATGCATTTAAGCCTGGCCACTGTGTGGCATTAGTTCTCAGCTGCCATAAAGCCTCATGCTTTTCCAAAATTAATGTCCATGGAACACTTCTTATGTCTGGGATAAGTGTCTCAATGATAATAAATTTAAAGCCATGGTCAACATATTCCATACAATGTTTCGCCAATGCATTCTTTACATTTTTGTTTTTTATATCCCTGAGATGTTCATAAATGCGGTTCCTAAATTTCCTTTCCGCCCTGCCTATATAAAAACAATGACACTTTAATCAGAAGGCACAGTATATCACTCTCTCAGTGTTACATGAACATTTCTGATTCAAACTCACTTTTATACAGTTAATATTAAAATTTCATCCTTCTTGTATATATGGACAATAATTGCAACAACCACACTTACTCAACTTCCCACCTTCATGTCCCTTTGTTCTAGTCTCTAAAACAGGCTTTAGGCATTCATCCTTTCTATACACTATACAAGGTGTTTTGCCAACCTGTTCCCTTATGTCCTTGTTGTTTACAATAACCAACCAATTCTTGGCCAGTATATCAGCTATGTTCCTACTCGAGCTGTTGAATGTAGTACAAATGCAGTATTAAAATTACTTGGTTCCATACTCGCCACACTTTGCAAATTCAGTGTATTAAAACATTGTGTATTTTCTATATAAATATCCAAAATGTTATCCACCCTACAATTCCCTGCCTTTTGATTCAAAATAAGCGAAAAATACCCTCTTTCACGCTTGTTGATTACTTCCAGCATAACATCATTTACAACTGAGTGGATAGCCCCTACAAATAAACATGTCTTTCAGCTTTTGGAGAAATTTATGTCGTGTGTTTGAGAGAAGGGCTTGGAGAAATTTATGTTGTGTGTTTGAATAAACTTTTTGTGGAGATTACCTTTGGCTTCATCGCTGTTTCTTGCTGCTCTTCGCTGCCTTGGATTATACTTTTCACTATGTCTTTCAGCTTATGACATTAGTCTAAAAAACTGTTAAAGGTGACCATTTGTGCAACCCTTACAAAGTGCCCTTTAACAACAGCTCTTTTTTGTTTGTAAGGGTGGGAACCGTCATAGCGCAAATAACTATTTGAGAACGTAGATTTCCTAAAAAATTCTGATTTGAATATTTTCTGTTCCCTGTTTTTTATCAGTCTAATATCCAAATATGAAATTTCATCAAGGCCAATGGAGTGGGTAAATCTCAAGAAACTTGTCGAGTTGTTCACATAATCTAAAAACTCAGGAATTATTTTAGAAGGACCTGTCCAAAAAATAAAAAATATCATCTAAATACCGCACATAGTATTTGCAAAATGAAAAGTAAGGTGAAGTTATTAAAAATCTCTTTTCCCATTAGAGCATTACCACATTTGCGTATAGAGCCCCACATGCTGAACCCATCGACACACCTTCCAATTGTAGGTAAAATTCTTTGTTGAATAGAATACAATTATTATATAGCAGAGTCTCTATCAGTTGTTCATAAACATTAACTTTACTCTGAGCTATTTTCTTCTCCACATAATAGTCACAGAACCACTCAGCCCCTAGTTTGTTATAACTGTGTATAAGTCTTTTACATTGATGGTCAAAAACACCCCTATGTCAGAGTATTCCAGGCTGTTCATTCTTTCCAAAAACTCCCACGAGTCTTTACATAAATGGACTTCTCCTTGTAGTACAGTCTTTAATTGAAGGTCTAAGAACTTCTAAGAAATTTTGGAAAAAAACAAGAGGCTTTACGGCAACTGAGAACTAATGCCACACAATGCCCAGGCTTAAATGATGCATTCTCATTCTCCTGTTTTCTAAAACTTAAGGCATTAGAAAGATGAATTTTATTTATTGTGTGCTTTACATGAGATTATGTTAATATTGTTTCCACATTTATCATACTGTATTTATTATATTAAATATATATATATATATATATATATATATATATATATATACATATATATATTTTTTTTTCTGATACTAGTTTTATTATTATATATAGGTTTTTACATAGTTTTTAGTAATTCACAGATTTGCAAAGGTTTGATGCTTTACTATGAACTGAGTGTGCTGGTGGGCATGTTTTAACATTAATTAGGGGCGTTTTTTTGTTGCATAAGCTGCAATTTAGTATTTAAAGAGTTGTTTCATCCTTATTTCTTTGTCTGAAGAAGTCTCTGAATCAGCAAAGATGAAAGTGCTTATCTGATTGTGTTGTATCTTGCTTAATAAAAGTTTTCATTGTACTACAGTGACCACATAATTCCCTCCCACTCCTCTTTCATTGACTATTCTCAGCAAGCACGGTCAAGAATGCGACTCCCGCCAACCAGAACACATTTAAAATACCTCTTAATACTATAATGAGCTATCTTACAATATAACATGCAAATTGATTCAAGACCTTTATTGTACATTATTTTACTAAGAACAAAAAAGTTTATTTTTTATATTTATACCTTCAGGCTCTTCCTTACCTTTTTAAACACTGATAACATAGGAGGAATTATGCTTTAGAGTCCTCTTACCACTTTAAGCACAGTCAACAAGCTTCCAGTCTTTTTAGCCATTTCATGCAGAAGCACAGTTCTCAAGTCTAAACTGTACCGGACAGAAATGACACTTTGCAATTCTTCCATTTACTTTCTACTTTTGCATTATTGCTGTTCTTGTTCCTCATCATCTTGATCACCCAACATCATTCTCTGGTTCAAGTCCAAAGTACTCCTGATTTTCCCAGTCAGTTCCTGGGCTTTTCTCTGTCATTCAAACATTTTCCTGTGGAATAATAGAAATGGTTTTGCTGGCAAGTTGTGTCTACAGACTTTGCTATTGTCAGAATAATGAGAAACAGAGTCCCCCTCAGTTTGTTGGCTCACTCTTTGCTTGGTAACCTTTTTAATTTCCTCCTCAGCCTGTTCTACATACAAAAATGTATTTGATCCTCAAGGAAAAAAATATTCTAAAACAGACTTTTACAGCAATATGAATTTCACACTTGTTTCTTGACATCCATTGATTTTAAGGATGAACTCACTTCTCTTCTGCCTTTTCACAAACACTATGGTGTTTCCAGTTAATATTTTCCCTTCTTCCGCAACTCTGTCAAGAGCAGCACCTTCTGCTGGTATGACAGCATCTTTTCTATGACAGATCTTGGCATCTTTCTCATGGCCAAATTTGGAGCAACACAAACTCTGCCTTTTCAGTTATCAAATTCTGCTGTAGAATACCAGTACAGTTGCTTATTTGTACTTTCATAAACTGCATGCAGACTATACGCTGGTATAGTAGAATATCTCAGGTTTTGTCTGTATACCCTGTATTCCAACTCTACTACTTCTGAAACAATTCTTCTAGAAAAGCCTCCAATTCAGCAAGGCATTCAGAATTTCTGACATCATCTGAATAGCTACTTAATGTTTCTTCTGATCTTTCCAGCCTTTTGTCATCTGACCTTGCATATTCCTCCAGTTCTTCATGTAAACACCTCCAAATGCATTTGATTTATTTACTTATTTATATTTCCTTATCAGGGTAGTGCACTGAACAATTCTTCTTCTTCTTTCGGCTGCTCCCATTAGGGGTCGCCACAGCGGATCAACTGTTTCCATTTCATCCTGTCCTCTGTATCTTGCTGTCACACCAACCACCTACACATCCTCTCTCACCACATCCATAATCCTTATCTTAGGCCTTCCTCATTTCCTGTTACCTGGCAGCTTCATCCTTGGCATCTTTTTCCCAATATACTCTGCATCCCTCCTCAGCACATGTCCAAACCAGTGTAATCTTGTCTCTCTGGCTTTGTCTCAAATCCTTCCAACCTGGGCTGACCCTCTAATATACCTATTCCTAATCCTGTCCATCCTCGTCACACCCAGTGCAAATCTTAATATCTTCAACTCTGCCACGTCAAGCTCTGACTCCTCCCTTTTTGTCAATGCCACTGTCTCCAACCCATATAAAATAGCTGGTGTCACTACCCTCTTGTAGACCTACCCTTTCACTCTTACTGGTACTCGTCTGTCACAAATCACTCCTGACACTCTTCTCCACCCACTCCATCCTGCCTGTACTCTCTTCTTCACCTCTCTTCCATACTCACCATTACTCTGAACTACTGATCCCAAGTATTTAAACTCATCCACCTTCACCACCTCTACTCCCTGCATCCTCACCATTCCTCTATCTTCCCTCTCATTCACACACACATATTCTGAATTAGTCCTGCTGACCTTCATTCCTCTTCTCTCTAGAGCATAGCTCCACCTCTCCAGGGTCTCCTCCACCTGTTCCCTACTGTCACTACAGATCACAATGTCATCTGTAAACATCATAGTCCACGGGGACTCCTGTCTGAACTCGTCGGTCAACCTGTCCATCACCACTGCAAATAAGAAAGGGCTCAGAGCTGATCCTTGATGTAATCCCACCCCCACCTTAAATGCATCCGTCACTCCCACTGCAGACCTCACTGCTGTCACACTACCCTTGTACATATCCTGTACCACTCTTACATACTTCTCTGACACTCCCAACTTCCTCATACAATACCACAACTCCTCTCTAGGCACCCTGTCATATGCTTTCTCTAAGGCCACAAAGACACAATGCAGCTCCTTCTGACCTTCTCTGTACTTCTCCATCAACACTCTCAGAGCAAACATCGCACCTGTAGTGTTCTTTCCTGGCATGAAACCATACTGCTGATCACTAATCATCACCACCCTTCTTAACCTAGCTTCCACTACTCTTTCCCATAACTTCATGCTGTGACTAATCCAATTTAATCCCTCTGTAGTTACTACAGCTCTGCACATCACCCTTATTCTTAAAAATCGGTACCAAAACACTTTCTCCATTCCTCAGGCATCCTCTCACTTTCCAAGATTTCATTAAACAATCTAGTTAAAAACTCCACTGCCATTTCACCTAAACACCTCCATGCCTCCACAGGTATGTCATATGGACCAACAGCCTTTCCATTCTTCATCCTCTTCATAGCTATCCTTACTTCCTCCTTACTAATCCACTGCACTTCATCATTCACTATCCGCACATCATCCAGCCTTCTCTCCCTCTCATTCTCTTCATTCATCAGGCCCTCAAAGTACTCTTTTCATCTGCTCAACACACTCTCCTCGCTTGTGAGTACATTTCCCTCATTATCCTTTATCACCCTTACCTGCTGCACATCTTTACTAGCTCGGTCCCTCTGTCTAGCCAATCAGTACAGGTCCTTTTCTCCCTCCTTAGTGTCCAACCTTTCATACAACTCTTCATACGCCTTATCCTTAGCCTTCATCACCTCTCTCTTTGCCATGCACCTCATCTCCTTATACTCATCTACTTTCTTCATCTCTCTATACACTCCTGTACTTTTTTATTCCACCACCAGGTCTCCTTGTCCGCCTCCCTCTTTCCAGATGTCACACCAAGCACTTTTCTAGCCATCTTTCTTACTAGCTCTGCTGTAGTTACCCAGCTATTCATTAACTCTTCAGTGCCATCCAGTGCCTGTCTTAACTCTTCCCTGAACTCCACCTCACAATTACCCTTTTTCAATTTCCACCATTTGATCCTTGTTGCTGCCCTCACACTCATCCTCCTCTTCTTGATCACCAATGTCATCCTACAAACCACCATCCTATGCTGCCGAACTACACTTTCCCCTGCCACCACTTTACAGTCTCCAATCTCCTTCAGACTGGCCCTTCTACATAAGATATAATCCACCTGTGTGCATCTCCCTCCACTCTTGTATGTCACCCTATGCTCCTTCCTCTTGTTAAAATACGTATTCAACACAGCCATGTCCATCCTTTTCGCAAAATCCACTACCATCTGACCTTCTGCATTCCTTTGCGTAATACCATACCTACCCATCACTTCCTCATCCCCTCTGTTCCCTTCACCCACATGCCCATTGAAATCTGCTCCAATCACCAGTTTCTCACCCTTGGGTACAGTCATCACTTCATCCAACTCACTCCAAAATTTTTCTTTCTCATCCATCGCACACCCAACCTGTGGAGCATATGCACTAACAACATTCATCATTACACCATCAATTTCCAGCTTCATAAACATCACTCTATCCGACACTCTTTTCACCTCCAAAACACTCTTAGCATACTGTTCCTTCAGGATAACCCCTACGCCATTTCTCCTCCCATCCACACCATGATAAAACAATTTGAACTAACCCATGAACCCACCTCCGATACACCTAGCCTTGCTCCCCTTCCATCTGGTCTCTTGCACACACAATATACCAACCTTCCTTCAGTCCATCATATCAGCTAGCTCTCTCCCTATATCAGTTATACTGCCAACATTCAAAGTTCCGACCCTCACTATCACAGCCCTAGCCTTTACCTGCCTTCGGGCATGCCTTCCCCCTCTTCTCCTCCTTCTGAACAATATGGACCAATTTCAGGCTCAGCCCGGGTCCCAGTGATTTTTTTTCCTCTAAATTACTAGAAGTAATCTTCTGTTATGAAAGCTCTTCCACACCAGAATTTTCTTCTCCTACTTTTCTAATTGATTTTCTCTTTCTTTCTCCAGATTTCTTCTTTACTGACATACAAGCAGGACAGTGACTAATCAGTACCTGAATTTTACTCAAATGGTTAGCTTTTTACTGGCTGTTTTACTTCCCTTTTCCACACCTGCAGCACTCTAAAACCTTCTCTTCAGTGTGTCACTATCTTGGAATTCCAATTCTAAAAATTGTACTTCTTAAAGAAATTCAGGGGGTCTATATAAGTTCATCGAAACGGCTGAAGTTCGAACACCATATGTTCGAACTTCTAACCACGAAGTGCAAAAACATTGAAGTCTTAGAACAGCGATTTTTTTCCCAGGGAAAAAAAATCGCTGTTCCAAGAAACACACACACATCACAAGCACACCAAAAAAACAGCAATCCACACACATACACTTAAAATCCTACATCTAACCCTTCAATAAACTGTACATACACTACTATCTATCCACTTACCTTAACCCAAACCCTAACCCTAAGGTCCGTCACTATCGCACACTCACCTGACCCATGCCCTAACCCTAACTCACCAATCCCGCCCTAACCCTAAAGTCTGTCACTATTGCACACCCACCTCACCTGCGCCCTAACCCTAACTCACCAAACCCGTGACCTAACCCTAACATCCACACAATCGCACACTTACCTGAAGCTGACCTGTAACTTCCTAACACAGTCCTGATAATCGTGAAGCCACAGAAACGGCCCACCAAATTCTTTCCCTGGGAAAGAATTCAGTGTTCCGCGGCTTTGCGATAATCAGTGTTCGAACTTCACAGTTCGAACATCTGGTGCTCGATCATCAGCTGTTTCAACGGACTGATATAGACCCAAATTCAGGGTAAGAAAAAGTTGTCATTTTTGGTTAAACTTATCAGACAAAAGCTGAGAAGACAATATAGACTACCAACGTTCCTCCTATCTGTTTGTTAGAGACAGGAATGTATGGTGTTTGAATTGATATATCATGAAAAACTACTAACAGCTGAACAGTATGTTGTTAAAAGTCTAGTACTAAAATGATACTTGGATAGACAATGTTAGAGAGATCTTTGAAAACAACATAGGTTCATAGGTTCATACTAGGCTATCTGCCCTAGGGCATTTATAAGCCTAGCCAGAGTTGTGTGGCTTTCACCACCCCTTAGGTTGAAGAATACTATACCCATTAGTTTGCCGTGCCTCTGTCCAGCAGTGATACAGAGATGATCCCCGGGGTAAACCTACGATCTCCCATCCACTGGTCAAGATTCCTCTTGAACAGAGCCAGCGAGGTGCTCTGTCTCACATGGACCGGGATTCTGTTTCACAGCATAGGGAGTCTCTGGGTGATGAATCTGTCCCTCCAGCACGTCCTATTTATATCCGTGTTGAGGTTTAAGTCTCTTGCTCTTGTGGCTCTGGTGGATTTGGATTTTTTGAGGTGGAGCATGTCCATTAATTCCGGGTTGGACATGGCCTTGTATGTCAGGCACAGGTCACCTCTGAGCAGACGGTATGCGACTGAATAGAGCTGGAGTTTCTTCAGTCGGGCAGCATATGGCATATTTTTGAGCCTTTATCCTTTTGGTGAGGAACTTTTGGGGTCTTTCCAATTGCTGCAGGTGTCGGGTAAGATACATTCCGAATGGGGCATTGTACTCAATCATTGGTCTGATAACTGAAGAGTACAGGGGAACAATGACCTCCCTTGAACTGGATGTGAATCCCTTCATAATCAGGTGGGCAATGTAGAAGGTCCTCCTAACCACTTTGGCAATGTGAGTGTCAAAAGAAAGGTTACTGTCAACTTGGGTCCCCAGGTCCCTGATAACCTCTTCTGTGCTTAATGGATTGCCACCTATGTGGTAACTTGGGGTTACCTTGTTTTTACCAAAGGGTATGACTATACATTTTTGGCGTTTAGCTTAAGGCCATGGCTCTGGCACCAGTTATCCGTTTCTATGAGACCTCTCTGAAGGATATCTGTGTCTGATGGATTTTCAACTATGGCCCAGTTTGCAGTCATCTGCAAACTTTGTCAGCCACAATCCTCCTATGTTTGCCTGCACTTCTGAAAAGTAGATGCCGAACAAGAGGGGCCCAGGACTGAGCCCTGTGGGACACCGCTTGTGACCGGCTTGAGTCTGACATGGCACCAGCAACTCTAACCCTGTGGGTTCTGTCCTTGAGCCAGTTTGCAACCCATCTTGTGACATATGGGTTTACATTTAAGCTGGTGAGCTTTTCTATGATACCCGAGTGGGGTATTGTGTTGAAAGCTTTTGCAAGGTCAAGGTAGGCTGTGTGAACTGCCTTACCCTCATCAATGGCCTTGGTGACTGTTTCAAAAAGTCGACCAAGTTCAAGAGGCATGATCTGCCCTTGACAAAGCCGAATTGGGTAGGATCCAATGTCTGTAGGTTCCCTATGTCTTTATTTATGAGTTCCATTATGATCCTCTCCATAGCTTTGCAGACCAGGCTTGTTAAGCTTATGGGGCGGTAATTACCAGGGTCTGTAGAAGCACCGCCTTTGTGGAGTGGGACCACAGTTGCCGTGACGCCACTCTTTGGGCACGTATCCTGTGGTAAGGCTAAGATTAAACAGGAGCCTTATGTGTGGGTTTAGTTCCTCATTGAGTTCGTGTAGCACACAGCGGGGACACCATCCGGTCCCATTGATGCTGTGTTTTTAGCTTTAGAGAGAGCAGCTCTCACCTGGGCATTTGAGATGATTGGGAGGCCACACTCTGCTGGGATAGATATTTCTCCTTTTGGGGGGAGAAATTTTCACTGAACCTGTCTGCCAGTATGTTTGCAATGTCTGTGGGTTCAGTGATTTTTGTATCATTTTGGACTAATTCTGAGCATATCTGGGAGTTTCCACCCAGATTTCTAACATAGCTAAAGAAGGCCTTATGATTGTCTTTTGAGTCCTTGGCGATTTTTCTCTCAAAGTTGGCCTTGGATGATTTTATGAGTGATCGTAGTTTTTTACTAGTATTGATCAGAGATGTCTTCCCTTTTAGGGATTTTGCTCTATCTTGTAGTAGCTTTCTCCTCTTGTTGTAAAGTTTTTTTATGGCTGGGGTCCACCAGATCGGGCGCTTGCCTTTGATTTAAAGGGTCTTGATTTTATTTGGGATTGCTTGATTCATGCAATCCTGGAGGTGCTCGTAGAAAGCATTTGTAAGGGATTCAGCAGCATGGGTTGTGGTTTCCAATGGCTCAAGGGCCTTGAACGATACCACACCAGTCTTAAGAAGTGTGAAGTTGGCTTTTGAGAAGTTCTTCACTGTGGTCTTTTTTGTTGGGGGTGGGGGCGGGATGTGGATCTCCAGTGAGATTAGTTTATGGTCTGATCTCACCAATGAGGGATATACTTCCGGTGTGGAGCACTTTGTCCCCATGTTTGTGATGATCAGGTCTAGTATATTTTCACCTCTTGTGGGAATGGTGACAAGTTGTTCCATAGCATTTGAGTTTATGAACTCCAGGAACCTTTGGGCTAGGGTATTGGGGCTTGAGTAATGTTCCCAGTCTATGTTTGGGTAGTTGAATTCACCCAATATGATGGTGTCTGGAGAGACATTTATACTCTCCAGTGTCTTCAGGAAGGCTGTGTGGGGTTCCTGAGTTAGAGAGGGTGGCCTGTAACATGCTACAAACTGTAGAGCAGTTTTGCCTATGGTTAATTGCACCTGAATGGTCTCTGATGCTTTGTGAGTTGCCACCAGCCTGGAGGTGTGGGTATCCTTGATGAATATGGATACACCCCCTCCTTTTGTGGTTCACTCCCGGTTTTGGGGCCGGAACGCATGATATGAGGTAAAACCTGATAGTGCCGGGGTGCTCTCAGGAGCCTTGAACCAGGTTTCAGTCACAGCACAGACATCGATGTTCTCCATACTGAGGAGGGCTTCGAGGACATGCATCTTGAGATTTAGACTTTTGGCATTGAGCAGCATTACCCTTAGTTTTTTTCCATTATTGTTTTCTAGGGCGGTGGGTTTAGAATTTCAGCCTTGTCTAAAAAAGGCACTATGGGGTTGGCAAGAGCCTTTGCCAATATCCGGAAACCCAGGGGTGACAGGTGCAAGCCGTCCCTTGCAAAGCAGCGTGGCTTGTCAAGCATGTCATTCCAGGCAAACAGACATTGGATCCCCTTAGAATGACACCAGAAATTAAGCCAATTATTAAAACTGATCATTTTGTCTCTGTATTGTGGCATCATTCTTGGTGAAGGTAGGATACTGCTCAGGGTCAGGGTCATACCAGCCTGGGCTACATAATCTGAGAGCTCCTTTATGTCTCTTTTCATGTAGTCCAGGGAGGTATGTCTCAGGTCATTCACACCGGCATGGACAATGACTGAGTCATACTTGTACTTGCTGTGGAGTGACCTGAGTGCTTGTGTTATGTGGCGGATTCTAGCCCGACAGGCAGCTTACTGTGACCCTCTCCTTGTTCAGTCTGGTGTGTGGGACGTCAGTGTGTCTGACTATGGAGTCACCTATGACAAGTGTGTCTGGCATTGTGTTTGGCCTTAAGGGCTGTGACTGATTTGCACACTGACTTTGTGATCTATGTGTTGCTTGTGTTATGTCATGAGGTGGCAGTTGTTTGGGTGTCTGCTTTGGAGGCCTCTGCTGTTTTGGTAGATTTTTGATCAGTGCCTCCGAGTATGTCTTTGTGTGTTTATGTGTTTGATTTGTAGTTGTGATAGTTCTATGTGAGACTGGGTTTATGGTGTGTGTGGTTACCTTCTCCTCCAGTCTGGTTTTGCCAGTCCTGAGTTGAGAGAGCTCAGCCTCCAGTTTGGCTATATAGTTGCATCTCTCGCATGTATTTGTGTTTTGTGGGAGGAGGAGAGGGTTGTCTGTGTACATGAGGCAATTGTAACATTGCCTCAATATTCCCAGATTCACCAGCTGAGCAGGAGAGGACACTAGCAACTGACCCTTTGACATGCTAGAAGAAATGAAAAAGTTTGCTGTGTAACTGAGTCAGAAAGGACCTATAGGGAAGTGGGTACTCAAGGGGGTTTTAAGCTAGTGAAGTACTTTGTATAATATAGAAGTGCTTTACCTGACTAAAAATGCTTTAGGAACAAGTGCTGAGCTTTACAGATAGAGAATAGACTGTTTAGATTACAAGTAGAGCAGTTCTAAGGGAAAAATGAAGAGCAGACTTTACGGAGCCAGAAATAGTTTAACCTTGTTTAACCGACACTGCCCGATGGTGCTCTAGTGGCAACTCCGCGCTAAATGCAGAAAAGGCAATAAGTCAGTAGTACAGGCTAGCACACTTTAGTGGGCAGCCAAACAATTAAATTAAACAGCAAACAAACACTTTTCGACTTGAATTAGACTAATTTCCACTAAAATGTACTTTTAAGTGCAGATAATAAAAAATGCAGTAAGTAACTATGAAAACAGTTAAAGCTTGCTCTAGGTAAGCAGTTGAAGGTAAAACAAATATAAAAACAGCAGGATACTTAATCAGGAAAGCAGTCGCTTTTTTTCAGTTCTCTGTAGCCAGGAAGACTCAACAGGACCACGTGGAGCTGTGTATGAGCAATATGACTTCAAAAAAATGCCAGAGGCAGATTTTAACCAGGGAACTTCAAAAGAGCTAGAAATGGTCCAAAATGACCAATTACTACAGCTTCTTGTGTTGGAGGTCACTTCCCTCAAGGACAGGTAGGCTATTCAAGGCTCCCCACTCCCACTGGTGAGCTAAGAAACTTCCTTCTATCCAAGTAAGGCAATGGGCAACACAGGAACTACAACACAGGCCAGGATACAGCAAGGCCTGTAAACTGGTCTAACTAGTTTAGGAGAGGCAGGAAAACAAGGAATATTTTTTTGTTTTTAAATAGAATCACACAGAAATGCAGGAAAGGCAATAAGTCAGTAGTACAGGCTAGCACACTTTAGTGGGCAGCCAAACAATTAAATTAAACAGCAAACAAACACTTTTCGACTTGAATTAGACTAATTTCGACTAAAATGTACTTTTAAGTGCAGATAATAACAGATGCAGTAAATAACTATGAAAACAGTTAAAGCTTGCTCTAGGTAAGCAGTAGAAGGTAAAACAAATATAAAAAACAGCAGGATATTTAATCAGGAAAGCAGTCGCTTTTTTCAGTTCTCTGTAGCCAGGAAGACTCAACAGGACCACGTGGAGCTGTGTCTGAGCAATATGGCTTCAAAAAAATGCCAGAGGCAGATTTTAACCAGGGAACTTCAAAAGAGCTAGAAATGGTCCAAAATGACCAATTACTACAGCTTCTTGTGCTGAGGTCACTTCCCTCAAGGACAGGTAGGCTATTCAAGGCTCTCCACTCCCACTGGTGAGCTAAGAAACTTCCTTCTATCCAAGTAAGGCAATGGACAACACAGGAACTACAACACAGGAACTACAACACAGCCCAGGATACAGCAAGGCCTGTAAACAGGTCTAACTAGTTTAGGAGAGGCAGGAAAACATCTCTTAAAACTGAAGGCTAAGAAAGTAAACATTTCAAGTAAATGCAAGAGAAAGATAACTTTGAGTCTGGATCAAAAACAGGGAAATGGCTGTCAGCAGATCTAAATTCTAAGATGTTCAATACTCTTCACCAAGAACTTTTTTTTTTTTTTAACAGAAAACATCTTCATTAAATTATCACTTATGATACAGGCAATTATACATTTTAGATAAATGAAAACAAACCATACTGATATAACCTAAGCTGCAAGCATCCGTCACAAACCATACTGACATAATTTTAGTTGCAAACATTATACATCACTTATAATCTACCCAATCACGGTCAGTCAAACAGTACATTGCTCATTTAAATCCTGCCTTCTTTTAAACTTAATTCCGCCCCTGTATGTATTGTTCCTACAATTCCCATTTTTTCTATGTAATTTACTCCTAACCTCTTCTAATGATCTCAATTCCAGTTGTTTTATCTATGTTACTATATTCACTACCTCTAGTACAGTTGCTTTAGACTTTGATTTCCATTTTCTAGTAATTGCTTTTTTGGCAGCCACCATAATTAAACTCAGCAAAGCCTTACCTATGTCTAGGCAATTCCAATTCTGTATCACAGCTCAGAAAAATAATTTCGCATTACACTCCCAGAAAATATGTTCTGAATTACCTCTTTCTTCTCCATCACACCTGTCTACCTGAGGAAAACTTCTCTGGTGTCTACTTGGGATATAAAAATACCTATGCAAACATTTCCAAGCAAAATTCCTAAATTTTCTACATTTTGTTGTATATTTAGGTTCACAGGTTCATAGGTTAGTACTAGGCTAACTGCCCTTGTGAGCCATTTTAAGCCTAGCCAATTATCTCCTGTGAGATTCAAACCCTGTACCTTGTGTTTGGAAGGCAAACCCTGTACCTTGTGTTTGGAAGGCAAACACCTTAACCATTAGGCCACCCTCCCAACCCCTTGGGAGACATACACATAACCCTATTGTTTCTTTGTGAATTGCTAATCCAACTGCTTATTCACTCTCTTTTCCCAATCCTTTCTAACCTCCTCTGATAGATTCTTATAGTTACCATGCATTATTTTCTATGTTCTACTAATTATTCCTTTTTTTAACAGCAGCTTCTCTTCTAGATTCTATTAAAAATTCTACCAGTGCTGGTCTTTTGTTTAGGACCCCTCTAGTTCCTTCAGGTCTATAATACGCCCACGAAAAAAAACTTTCAGCGAATGGCTCTTCATCGAATGATAACCATCAAAATCTTACTCCCATGAACACCATTTCCTAGGGGAAAAAAATGCTTGGCCATAATCGGGAATTTGCCCTTTTCCCCACTGTAGTGCGATCTAGTTAGGGGGCATGGGCGGGGGAGCTGAGAAACCACTTTGAAAGGTTTTTAATTTTGTCTGGTTTTACTTTGGCCAATCATTTTTTCCCCTAGGAAAAAAATTCGTTAGAATGGCTGTTTGAGGGAGTTAGATTTCACTCGTTATCATTCAGCAAACAGTCGTTCACTGAAAAGGGTTTTTGCAGATGTAATGTAGACCCTTTCTTTCTCTTTGCCTATACACTAATATCAATCCTTGATAGGGAAGACAATCTCTAACCTGCAATCCAAATACATTATTGGCATCTTCCCATGGTTTGCCAATAAGCTTTTAGCTATTCATGGAAGGCGTGAGTCACTGTATTTCAAAAGAATAAGCTGTCTACAAAAGAAGCACATTCAAATGCACAAGAACATGTGGGGAAGAAGGCTAAATATTTATTCAGAATTACTCTCAACTTGAATTCATGGCAAAATGATGGAAGAAAGTTTATTTCTCATCATCATGGAAAGTGACATAAGAAAAGCAATCAAACTACAAACAGCAAATTTAGCACAGATTGAAAATATACCTCTTGCAAAACAATGTAAGATTATGAAAGCTTTGTTCTCAAGTTCAGGAATTTCAGATGGTGAGACTGGACACAGCTTTTTAAAGAAAAATAAACAAGTCAAGGTGCAGATGTAAAAGGAGCCGAATATAATGTGAAATCTGAGGCATCCTATACTTTTATTTTTTGTTAGCTGATTATGACTTCTGCTCCTGACTTTTAACATGCTCCTTCTCTTTCAGAAGCCACCCCAATGGGAGAAGTTAAACGGAAGCTTATTCCAGAGTATACAGGTTCATAGGTGTGTACTTGGCTAATGGAGCATTTAGAAGCCTAGCCCAAAAAAACTGCCCAGGCACAGTGCCACCCAATGTTAGTTCACAGTGCCCCTATCCAGCAGGGCAACTCGAGTGGATCCCTGGGGTGAACTTTCTGTTACCCACCCACTCATGATTTCTCTTGAAGAGGGCCAGTGAGGTGCTCTGCTTGTATGTCTCATGCCTCTGTAAGGAAGACGCCTTGATCAGTAGCCTGTGAATTAACCCATGAATTATGGAAAGTAGGAGAGAATCCAGTGCCATCATACAGTAGCCAGATGGGGTTTTCTTCGAAATATTATCTTCCACTGATATGCAGGGATGACAGAATCCAACCACATAGTCACACAACCCTCTTTGCCAGACCTCCTATCACATCAACAGCTTCTTTTTTTTAAGGTCCCAGTATCAGCACTAAAGCTTGTGAGAAGGACATGCTTCCTTCATGTCCCACTCTCTCCCCCAGAAAGAGGAGAGCAGGCAATGCCTCATCATTCCTAGTCTTCCACACCAGCCCCAGCAGGAGCCTGAACCACTAGTCAGACTTTGGTCACCTGGGTTGCAGGCAGGACTTCATCCACCTACACATCATATAGGTGTTTTGCACCCCCCCAGTACACTAATAAACTATACATTACATAGGTGCTTGCATCTAGCAAAATCGACTCAATTGAACCTCAAAGAATTACTGCTTAATGCTAGGAGCCTAAATAAAAATCTACACTCTCTCCAAGCCTTCCTCACACTAGAGAATATAGGCATCAGTGCAGTTAGAGAGACACGCTTTAAAGCGGCAGAGAATACCCCGACAGTACAAGATTTGAGTGACATTTACACTTTTAAACCAGTAGCTGCACAGAAAAGGGCTAAAGGAGGAGGTGTCTCAATATGCATGACTAACAAGCATACCTCTAGCGTGGTCACACGATGCAGTGGAGTTCCTACATGTGCAGATCACCATAGACAAAATCCCATACCATACCCTAGCCAGCTACAGGCCATCCTCCATTTTCCAAGAATCTCACAATGCATACTTGGACTTACTGGAGACACTTACCGTCCAACCTAGCACCCTACTCATGGGAGACTAACTACCCCTCTATACACTGGAAATCCTATACAGCCTCAAATATACAGGCAAAGAAATTCCTGGACTTCATAAACACAAACACCCTTGACCAAATATGAATATACCCACTAGAAGTGCCACTAGAAGTGCCAGCATACTGGACTTCGTGCTTATAAATATGGAAGAAATCCAAACAACTCCATAATCCCATTAAAACCAGTAGGAACTATTCCAAGGCAAATTACCATTTAAGTGATGGATTTTCAAAATTCAATGCTCCTCCAAACCCAGAGAACACACCGGCCTATGCTGAATTGCTCTCAGAAACTCTGTACAACCATGTCAATGGCTGCATAGAGGCTGCAAGACCTTGTAAGACAAGGACTAGTCCTAGAAAGAAATCATCCTGGTGGTATCTCAAATTAAACAGGAAATACAACAAAAGGAAACAAAATTAAAGCAAAAATCAGGAAAGGTAATTCTCATAAAAACAGAAAATCTCTTATCAAAGTAAATAGGCAACTAAGAGGGCTAATTAGGTCAGGCAAGGCCAACTTTGAGCTTAAGACAGCCTTTCAGGAAAAAGATAACCATAAGACCTTCAACAGCTACATCAGAAACATCAAGGGCAGTACACAACAATGTGCTGAACTGGTGGTTACTGGTGCCACATTCACTGAGCCTGGTGATATAGCAAACCTGTTAGCGGCCAAATTCAGTTCCAGCCTTACCCCTCCTCTCACCCTCAACTATCCCCTTAGATATACACTCAAACATAACCCCTCCAACTATAACTAGGAAGCATGCACTGGCTGCACTCACTAAAGCCAAGAACATGGCCTCACTGGGCCCCAATAACATCCAAGGATGCCTCCTGAATAGTCTAAAATATGACCATCAGAACACCTGTTATTACTTAGTCATTATTTAACTATAGTCTTAAAACAGGTTTTGTGCCACTTGAATGGAGGTCTACAATGGTCACCCCCCCCAAGGGAGAACTTTCAACAGATCTTGGAAACTACAGACCCATTAGCCTGACTAGTCTTATTTGCAAAGACAAGAAAAGAATTAGCATAGAAATTATCAACAAGGACATAAGAGATCTCCGGATACTGGATCCAGCGCAGTTTGGCTTTGTTAAAGGACAGTCATGCTCACTGAATCTGACGGACTTCTTTGAAAATGTCACTAAGGCAATAGATGAGGGGAAGATGGTGCATACTGCCTACATAGATCTGACTAAAGCATCTGATACAATATCCCAGTTGAGCGTTGTCAACAAACTTAAGAAACTCAGTATAAATCTCTTTATAACACAGTGGATAGCTAGTTGGCTCAATGATAGGTTCAAATCAGTGAGGCCAACACCACAAAGAGCCCAGTCACCAGTGGAGTTTCCCAGGCCTCTGTGCTGGGCCCATTCCTCTTTGGCATCTGTTTTTCGGATGTCAAAGGCCTTTGGCTGACCAAGTTCATAGATGACAGCAAACTGGGAGCAGTCAGTGAATCTTGCCAAGACGAGAACACCCCTCAGGAAGGTCTAACACAGGAAAACACTTGGTGCCAAAGCATGGCTTAAATCGCAATACCAAGAAATGCATTATAATACCTTTTGGTGAGTCTACTACCCGGAGTAACTACATCATCAACAAAATACTCTTAAATGTTGATTCAGTAGTCAGGGATCTGGGAACTCATGTACATAGTAAGCTAGCCTTCACCCAGCATGTCTCCAAGGTAGTATGAAAATCCTTCTATATTTCTCAACTTATACACTTATATGGCACCTTGGTTCAGAGAGGTCATCATAGCATTGTACTTGGCCCTCATCAGACCCATCATAGAGTACAATGACCCTTTTGGTAGGCACCCAATCAGACACATAGTGACTGGAACATCTACAAAGGTTCCTTACAAAAAGTATACAGAGAGTAAACACAATACCATACATTGATTGCCTGACAGCCCTGTCTCTTTACTCGTTATTATACAGACTTCTGACAGGTGGATCTTTCCCTGGCATACAAGGCATCCCTGGACTCTGTTTTGATTAACCTTTTGCACATCCACAAAATAAACAGCATCAGAACTACTAGATTAAAAGACATAAATTTTGCTTGAAGCATAAATAGGACATGTTGGAGAGACAGATATGTTTCTCAGAGAATTGCCTTTCTCTGGAACAGGCTCCCCCATCCATGAGAAGCAGAGTTCCTCCGTATCCCTTTTTAAGTGCAACTTGGACCAATGGATGGGTAATTGGAAATTTACCCCCTGGTTTAGCTCCTATCTATCAGTTGGACATAGGCAGTCAGTAAATCACTACATATACACATCAAATTTGTGGGTCACATTTGGGTTGCACAGCTAGGCTTATAAGGGGCGTAGTATATACCTATGAACTACTATACTAATAAAGTGAACAAGTGAATGAAGACTATGCTGCATTAATGCTGTCAGATATATGTGTATTTTGTTTACCAGTCTGTTACCTTAGGAAGCTTACTGGAAATTCAATGGCTTGAAACTAAAAGCAGCTGAATATGGTGATAAGTTTTACAAGACATTTAGATACTCATATTTGTTAGTACATTGTTTTATTAAACTAAATTCAGAACCATACTGTTTAACCTCAAATATATTTCTAATTGTAAATCATTTTACAGTAATACACACTTGTCTGCTGTATACCGATAAGTTTGCTGAAACAATAAATATGTCTGAACTAAAATGACAAACTGTTTACTTATAGGTTCATAGCCAAGTACTAGGCTACCTAGCCTTGCTAGCCATTTTAAGCTTAGCTAATTTCCTTTTTGTGTTCTAATTAACCTACCCCATTTGGTTAGAGATTGGCCTTACCCATCCCATGGTTTATAATTATTTATTACACCTAATGAGAATAACTAGAATCATACCATTGATAATTTGAGGGGACTCATGCATGGGACAAAGCATTTTTGAGCTACCTCCATCCATTAGTAGTGGGGAAGGCAGTCCTGAGGTAAATGTCCTGTTTCCCAGCTATAGATCCAAGTTAAGATTGAATAAGGACAGGGATGAACTTTGTTTTATGTGGATGTGGAGAGTCTGTTCCAGAGCAGTGGTATCCTCTGCAAGATACACCTGTCCCTCCAAACTGTTCTGTTGATTCTGCAGAAGAAATCCCTAGACGGAGTATTTCTGATGCCATTTCACTTGCTTATGTGCAGTAAATCCATTATTATTGTCTCGGAGGAAGCCTTGTATGCCAGACACAGGTCACCTTTTAGTAGTCTGTAGGATACCAAGTATAGTGAGAGAGCTTTAGTCAGTCAATGTAAACAAAGAAGTTAAGTACTCACCATAATGTTCCATGTATGTTGTCCATCTTAGCCTTCATTCTTACCAGGATGGGTTCAAATCCGATCCTCGGATCCAACTCGGCCTTATATATAAGCTCAAGGTCTTCCACTAGCTCATGGCTAAACCCTATCCCAGCATGCACTAGGAAAGCTCCCCAAATCTTGTTTGCAGGTATAACAACAGAATACAAAATAAAGGCAGAGAATAACGATATCTAATTGTGCCAACTTGGTCTTCCAGGAGTAAAAAGGCCAGGGGAAGGAGGGTGGTATGTAAGAATAAAGGCAAAGATGGACAACACATATGGAACATTATGGTGAGTATATAACTTCTTTGTGTGTTGTCCTATCTCACCTTCATTCTTACTAGGATTGGACAGCATCCCTAGCACCATCTTTCTTTGGTGGCTCAAGGGAGAATATTCTTCAGAATTGTAGACCTAAAAGAGACCCTGTTCCTGGAGGCCAAATCGACTTTGTAATGACTGATAAAGGTATGTGGTCTTGCCCATGTTGCCGCAGCACAAATGGTATCAATTGGTAGTCTAGCCAGAAAGACAGAAGAGGTTGCAATGGCTCTTGTAGAGTGGGTTTTAACTCTATGGGGAAGATATCTTTTTTGAGATTTATAAATGAAGGTTATGCAGTCTGCAAGCCATTTTGAAAGTGTCACTTTAGAGACTGGAGTACCTTTCTTTGCATCTGAACAAAATATAAATAGTTGGTCAGATTTTCTAAAGCCCTTAGTCCTGTTTAAGTAGAAACATAATTGTCTATGCACATCCAGTTGTTGTAACATGTATTCTGCCTTACTCTCGTAATTTGGATAAAAGACTGGCAGCTCTATGGATTGGTTCAAATTTGATTTTAGAAAGGATTTGTTCATACGGAGACCCTGTCTCTATGGAACAGCAAGTAGGGGATCTTTACTGACAAGGCTTTGCAGCTCTGACACTCTTCTAGCAGAGGTAAATGCTATCAAGAGAATAGCTTTCCATGTCAAGAATTTGAGTTTGAAAGATGATGCTGGCTCGAACGGGGGAAAAATTAAATGAGATAAGACAACATTTAAATCCCAAGGTGCTGGAGGGGTCTTTGATAGGTGGTCTTAATAGCAAGGTACCTTTAAGAAAGGCTTTGCATAGTCTGTGAAATATAATATTGAGGTCTAATTCACCTAAACAGAAATTGGATATCGCTGCTAGCTGAACTCAAGCGGTAGCTGAGTCTGCGCCTTCATTGACTAGTTTTGCTAAGAACTCTAGTATGGAATTTACTGGGGCAGAAAATGGGTCACTATGAAAATAAGAAGCCTTTCCATTTGCTTCTACATAACTTTCTCACTGAAGCCTTATGAGAAGATATTAGGATGTGTTTAACTGATGAAGAGAGGTTGGAAACCAGGCTATGGTTGGAATTGGGAGTAGCCAAGCTGTCAATTTGCAAGTATGAAGGGAAGTATGGAGCATTCCTGATGCATGAGTCAGAAGGTCTGGAACAGGGTCCAGAATCCAAGGCTCCTCCCGAAGATGAGGCCAGAGGAAGAAGAACCAGATATGACAAGGCCAATATGGGGCTAAGAGTATCAAGTCCTTTCCCAACTAATTGGCTTTCTGCAGAACTTTGGGTATTAATGAGAAGGGAGGAAAGAAGTAGAGGAGACCCAAGGGCCAATTGCAGACAAGTGCATCCTTTGGTGATTCCCCCCAGTACCTGCTGCATTTGGCATTCAAGGATGTCACAAAAAGGTCACAGCAAGGCTGGCCTCATTTGCGGAAAATCTTTTCCGCTACTTCTTGCTTTATGGACCACTCGTGAGGCATCAGACTTGCTCTGCTGAGTCTGTCTGCTATCACATTAGATTTCCCGGGATGTGCATTGCTATCAGAAAGCATTGGGAGGATGTCACCCACTGCCATACTCTCAGGGCCTCTTGTCAAAGGGGGGTAAGATCTGGTTCCTCCTTGTTTGCTTATATACCATACAACTGACATGTTGTCTGTCTGTATTACAATAGTTACCAGCGACAGACAGTCCTGGAATGCTTGCAATGCCAGAAGCACCACTCTCATCTCTAGGGCATTGATGTGTAAGTGGGCCTCGTGATCCTGCCAAGTGCCTTGGACTGTCTTTCCCAGATAAAGCCCCCCCCATCTGAGAGGCATCTGTGGTCACTATGGCTAATGTCTAGGGAAGTACAAATGGTTGACGTATTGTCACATGAGTGGAGTAAACTCACCAACGAATATCTTTTTTGCAAGATTCTGTTATCAATATTTTGTGGGATATAGGCAGATCCTGCATCAACCACTGAGTGGACAGTAGTCACTGGAGAATTCTCGTGTGCAGACGTGCTAATGGGATCAAGGTTATTGCTGCTGCCATGATCCCCAAAACTTTTAGGGTTGTCCTTGCATGTGCTTTTTTCTTTGTAAGAAGATTTAAAACCTGATGTCGTAGAACTTGCACCCTTTCTGGAGGAAGTTTGGCCATCATACTTGTTGTATCCAATTCTACAATGATAAAAACGACACACTGAGAAGACAGCAAAGCAGATTTCTCATAGTTTACTGTAATTCCTAGGTGACAGCAGAGCTGCAAGGTGGTGTTTCTCCCTTTTATTACTAGATGCTCTGTGGTGGCGGTTAGGAGCCAGTCATCTAAATATGGAATTTCTCGGAATCCTAGGCGCCTCTAGTGGGCCGCGACTACTGCCATGTATTTGGTGAACACTCTGGAGGCTGTAATGAGGCCAAAGAGCAGAGCTCGAAACTGGTAGGGACTGGCTCCCAGCGAAAGTGCAGGTGTCTCCTGGATCACCTGTCTATTCTTATGTGGTAGTATGCATCCTGGAGGTCTATCGAGTGCATTCAATCGTCTTGTCCCAGAAAAGGAAGTATTGACTGCAGTGTTACCATCTGGAACTTGGAATTTCTTACAGATTTGTTTAGATTGCTGAAATCCAGGATTAGTCTCCAGTCCCCTGTTTACTTTGGAACTAAAAAGAACCTTGAGTAAGTTCCGGATCCTATTTGGTCTGCGGTGACTTTTTGGATGACTTTTTGTCTAGCAACATTCGAATTTCTAGTGTTGCCTGTTCCCTCTGACTGGGTGGAACTTTTTTATGTTTGGGATGGGGAAGGAAAAGGATATGGAGTAATCTCTGGATATGATGCTTTGTACCCACTTGTCTTTTGTCATTCATAGCCAGGCTTCCGAGTACAAAGATAAGCGACCCCCTGACTGCCTCCAGAGATGGACAGTTGGGCCTCCCTTCAGAAGTGCTGAAAGGGCTTACCAAAGAAAGATACTCTGTCGCCCTTATTCTGTGGACCCCCTCTGCTGCATGGTCAGTGTTCCTCCATTACTACTTCCCCCTCTGCCCCTGGGGAAAGATTCACCACATGTGTCCTGGAAAGCTCTCTGGGATTTTCAAAACCACATTTTTCCACTTCCTTGCTGACCTTTGGGATATGGTCTAGTAGGTAGGGAAAAATGGATTTCTACAACAGAGAGAGTATTGCCCTCTTGTTCACACCTGGTTAGTGTGTCCTTAACTTTGGGCCCGAACAGAGACAAGCCATCAAATAGGGCATTCACAAAAGAAGATTTAAAGGGTTCCGCGAAGTCATAGGGAAATTCCTGAACCTGCTGCTCTACTCACTCCATCCACTGCATAAGAAATCAGTCTCATGGAGAAGCTGACAGCTGAATTTAAGGTAGGGAGCTGAGAGGAAACGTTCTCTGACACCCCTTCAGCTACTGAACCTTGGAGAGTATCTCCTAACTCCTTCAGGAGATCTCTCTGTAATCTAGTAAAGTGGGTCAGGTAATTCAGCTTTCTGAGAGCAAAAGTCACTGAAGAAAAAATGCGCTTTTCATATCTGTCCATTGTGTGAGGGTGGATGAACAGAAGAAGATGTCTCTACTGGGACTCCCTTAGATATAAAGTTTTTGTCTGAGGGGGACATGATGAACTTATTTGGCCTCCGAGGAACAGGTTCCACTGAATCTGGAGACTCACACGCCTTTTGAAAAACTAAATCCAGAAGTTTGTTGAAAGGTGGAGACAACCAAATGGAGGAAGGGTGAGATCCAAAGGCCTTCAGGTACACAGATTCCTCTGCTGAAGGGTTGGTGGACTTCCAGTCACCTCTCTATTTCTAAGATGTCTCCAAAGGCGACATCATCAGGAGGTGACCGTGGGGACTCTTCAGCTTCATCGAGGTCCATATCAGAAGAGATGGTCTTCTCTGGGGAGTTTAAATGCTTCCTCTTACATAACCTCTTCCGAGGGACCTCTTCAGGGGGGTACTCTGGAGAGGTTTCAGAAGAGTGAAGGGCACCCTGTGGAACATCCTGAGGCCTAGGATCTCCACGTCCCTGTGGATGTAACGGTATAAAGGCAGATACCGGTGCCTTTAGGGGAAGAACCTCCAGAGATGACAGCGGAACTGCCTGTGGAGACAGCACTCTCATCACCTCAAAAGCCCCCAGCCCCTGATCCGAGGAAATACCTGGATCCGAAGAAGCCGAGGGAACCACTGGCAATCAAGAAGATGGCTCCAAGGCTGAGGTAGGAGCCGAGCTCACACGAGCCAATGTCCCGAGAGGCAAGTCTGGATCCGACAAGGTTCCAATCTGACTCACCTCCCCAGACCCGAATGGACAGCGTCGGGTCCTAGACTCCTTCAGCAACAATGGAGCCCAGGAGATCAGAGCAATAGTTGGATCCAAAGATCTCATAATAAGTCTCGGGTCTGATGGTTCCACCAATGTCAGCTCCAGACATTCTGGCTCCAAAGTCCAAGGTCAGATCGGTGGAGGAATCAAAGCAGAAGGGGAGGATGTGGTCGGATCTGAAGCCCTTGGGGTTGGATCCGATAGCAGCTTGGCCAGCCAGGTGTCCTTAATAACTCTGTACCACTCAATCCATTTCATCATCAGATAGGTTCCTGGAAGACCGAGTGGAGGGGGCTGGAGACTTGGAATGTTGGAGTATAGGTGATAGAGTAGGGGAGAACAGCTCCAAGACAAGGGACTGGCTCCACAACTCGAGCTCCACCTGCACTGAGGCTGATGGTGCCAGAGCAGTAGATTTTTCAGATCTGACAGCCGTAGGATCTGATGCTGAAATTTTAGGCTTCAATGGAGCACTGGAAGAGGAAGATCTCTTCCCAGACTTGTCAGATCTTGAAGATGGAGACTGGTCAGACTTTGATGAACCCGGATCTTGTATTGCTTCCAAGAATGTTTTTTTTTAAGAGACCTCTTAGTATTAATTTGTTTTTCCTCTCAAGAAGAGCCCTGAGATTAAAGGAATGACAAATGGAACAAGACTCCTGGAGGTGGACAGCTGCTGCACAATAGACACAAATAGTGTGTCTATCAGTTAACCTAGCCACTGGGGATGCACAAGCCAGTGCATTTCTTCGTGCCGGTCCCAAGCCCGGATAAATGGGGAGGGTTACATCAGGAAGGGCATCTGGTGTAAATCCTCTGCCAAATAACATATGCGGACAACAATACAGATTTCCATATCGGATCAGTTGAGCCTCGGGTTAACAATGACCGCCACCAGTGCTGTTAGCCAACAGGGTGCTGGTGGAAATTGGGCTACTGTTGGCCGAAGGAGAAGAACAGGAGGAAGGCATGCCCGAAAGCAGAAAGAGAGGAAGAAGGTTAGGAGTGTAGTAGTGAGGGTAGGAACTTTGAATTTCGCCAGTATGACTGGTATAGGGAGAGAGCTAGCTGATATGATGGAGAGAAGGAAAGCTGATATATTGTGTGTGCAAGACACCAGATGGAAGGGGAGAGTAAGGCCAGGTGTATAGGAGGTGGGTTCAAATTGTTCTATCATGGTGTGAATGGGAGAAGAAATGGAGTAGGGGTTATCCCCTTAAGAATAGTATGCCAACAGTGTTTTGGAGGTGAAAAGAGTGTCGGATAGAGTGATGTTTATGAAGCTGGAAATTGATGGTGTAATGATGAATGTTGTTAGTGTATACGTTCCACAAGTTGGGTGTGCAATGGATGAGAAAGAAAAATTTTGGAGCGAGTTGGATGAAATGGTGTTGAGTGTCCCCAAGGGTGAGTGACTGGTGATTGGAGCGGACTTCAATGGGCATGTTGGTGAAGGGAACAGAGGGGATGAGGAAGTGATGGGCAGGTATGGTGTTAAGAGAGGAATGCAGAAGATCAGATGGTAGTGGATTTTGCGAAAAGGATGGACATGGCTGTGGTGAATACACATTTTAAGAAGAGGGAAGAGCATAGGGTGATGTACAAGAGGGAGGAAGATGCACACAGGTAGATTATATCCTATGCAGGAGGGTCAGTCTGAAGGAGATTGGAGACTGTAAAGTGTTGACAGGGGAAAGTGTAGTTAGGCAGCACAGAATGGTGGTTTGTAGGATGATGTTGGTGATCAAGAAGAGGAGGACAAGTGTGAGAGCAGTGCCAAGGATCAAATGGTGGAAGT
The DNA here is from genome assembly GCF_019279795.1 of Protopterus annectens. Lineage (NCBI taxonomy): Eukaryota > Metazoa > Chordata > Ceratodontiformes > Protopteridae > Protopterus > Protopterus annectens. The sequence continues at coordinate 1,380,163,611 of NC_056729.1, forward strand.
TGAAAAAGGGTGACTGTGAGGTGGAGTTCAGGGAAGAGTTAAAACAGGCACTGGGGGGCAGTGAAGAGTTACCGAATAGCTGGGTAACTACAGCAGAGATGGTAAGGGAGACAGCTAGAAAGGTGCTTGGTGTGACATCTGGACAGAGGAAGGAGGACGAGGAGACCTGGTGGCAGAATGAGGAAGTACAGGAGAGTATACAGAGGAAGAGGCTGGCGAAGAAGAAGTGGGATTGTCAGAGAGATGAAGAAAGTAGACAGGAGTATAAGGAGATAAGGAGCATGGCAAAGAGAGAGGTGGCGAAGGCTAAGGATAAGGCATATGGAGAGTTGTATGAAAGGTTGGACACTTAAGAGGGAGAAAAGGATGTGTACTGATTGACTAGACAGAGGGACCGAGCTAGGAAAGATATGCAACAGGTAAGGGTGATAAAGGACAGTAAGAGAAACGTACTCACAAGCAAGAAGAGTGTGTTGAGCAGATGGAAAGAGTACTTTGAGGGGCTGATGAATGAAGACAATGAAAGAGAGAGAGAGAAGGATGGATGATGTGGGGATAGTGAATCAGGAAGTGAAAAAGATTAGCAAGGAGGAAGTACGGACAGCTATAAAGAGGATGAAGAATGGAAAGGCCGTTGGTCCAGATGACACACTAGTGGAAGCATGGAGGTGCTTAGGAGAAATAGCAGTGGAGTTCTTAACCAGATTGTTTAATGAAATCTTGGAAAGTCAGAGGATGCCTGAGGAGTGGAGAAAAAGTGTTTTGGTACCTATTTTTTAAGAATAAGGGTGATTTGCAGAGTTGTAGTAACTACAAAGGGATAAAACTGATCAGTCACAGCTTGAAGTTATGGGAAAGAGTAGTGGAAGCTAGGTTAAGAAGGGTGGTGATATTATTGATCAGCAGTATGGTTTCAACCGGGAAAGAGCACTACAGATGCAATGTTTGCTCTGACAGTGTTGATGGGGAAATATAGAGAAGGTCAGAAGGAGTTGCATTGTGTCTTTGTTGACTTAGAGAAAGCATACGATAGGGTGCCTAGAGAGGTATTTTATGAGGAAGTCAGGAGTGGCAGAGAAGTATGTAAGAGTGGTACAGGATATGTACGAGGGTAGTGTGACAGTGGTGAAGTCTGCAGTGGGAGTGGCAAATCCGTTTAAGGTAGAGGTGGGATTACATCAAGGATCCGCTCTGAGCCCTTTCTTATTTGCAATGGTGATGGACAGGTTGACAGATGAGATCAGACAGGAGGCTCCATGGACTATAATGCTTGCAGATGACATTGTGATCTGTAGTGACAGTAGGGACCAGGTTGAGGATACCTTGGAGAGGTGGAGATATGCTTTAGAGAGGAGAGGAATGAAGGTCAGCAGGACTAAGACAGAATATGTGTGTGTGAATGAGAGGGAAGATACAGGAATGGTGAGGATGCAGGGAGTAGAGTTGGCAAAAGTGGATGAGTTTAAGTACTTGGGATCAACAGTTCAGAGTAATGGTGAGTGTGGAAGAGAGGTGAAGAAGAGAGTACAGGCAAGGTGGAATGGGTGGAGAAAAGTGTCAGGAGTGATTTGTGACAGACGGGTACCAGTAAGAGTGAAAAAGAAGGTCTACAAGAGGGTAGTGAGACCAGCTATGTTGTATGGGTTGGAGACAGTGGCACTGACAAAAAGGCAGGAGTCAGAGCTGGAAGTGGCAGAGTTAAAGATGTTAAGATTTGCACTGGGTGTGACAAGGATGGACAGGATTAGGAATCAGTATATTAGAGAGTCAGCTCAAGTTGGACGGTTTGGAGACAAAGTCAGAGAGGCAAGATTGCATTGGTTTGGACATGTGCTGGGGAGGGATAATGGGTATATTGGGAAAAGGATGCTAAGGATGGAGCTGCCAGGTAACAGGAAAAGAGGAAGGCCTAAGATAAGGTTTAAGGACGTGGTGAGAGAGGATATGCAGGTGGTTGGTGTGACACAGCAATATGCAGAAGAAATGGAAACAGGATCCGTTGTGGCGACCCCTAATGGGAACAGCCGAAAGAGAAGAAGAGTGTCTATCAGTTAAATACATTTTCTGTCCATATTTTTGACATTTTTTTAAATCAGAGGGTTTCAACTGTTTAGAAGACATCCTGAACAAGGGATAGTAACACAAAAAAAACTAGAGCAGTCTTTTTTTTTTTTTTTTAACAACCACCACCACCACCACAATAGTTAAACAATCAACTATGACTGTAAAAGAGAGGAAAAAAGGAGGGTACAGCCCCCTAACTTAAATGGGCTATGCCCAGAAGACTGAAAGAAGGGGAAGCCCTCTAACTTAAACAGGCTAAGAGTAAAGCAATTCTCTAATTTAAATGAACTGCCTTTAAACAATTTTTAAAATAGAGAAAAAAACAAAGGTAAGAAAAGCCCACTACTAAAATGGGCTATTAAGAGTGTTAGGTGGAGGCTGGGATAGGGAGAATAAGGCCTAGGTGGGAGAAGATGGCCAACAACAGAAAAAAGGCAGAAAAAGCGGAAATAACAAACTAGCACCAAACTATTTATCTAGATCAATAATAATTAAGAATAAGCAATTAGCGACAATAATCAAGAGTATACTTAGCCAGAGCCAGTAGAACGAAGACCCAAACTTGTTTAGCAGCAAACGAGATCTGGGGAGCTTTCCTAGTGCATGCTGGGATAGGGTTTAGCCATGAGCAACTGGAAGACCTTGAGCTTGTAGATAAGGCCGAGTAGGATCTGAGGATTGGAACCGAACCCATCCTGGTAAGAATGAAGGCGGGACAGGACAACAACACATATGTTGTTTAGGCCTTATATCTTTTTAGTAGGGCATCTATGTGGGCATTCCAGTTGTTGCATGTGTCTGGAAAGATACATGACAATGGGGGGGGGGGGGATTACATTCTCAATGAGGACTGATTAAAGTAGGACAATGATATCTCCAGATCTAGCCACAATCCCTTTATTTATAAGCTGTGAAATATAGAAAGACTTTCTTACAACTAACGTATGTTGGTCAAATGTTAGGTCATTCTCCACATAAGTTCCAAATCTTGAACACCTGGGTCATCTCTTAGGGTAGTTCCCAGGGATAGAAGACTTCCCAAAGGATACAATAATGCACTTTCTGGCATTTTTATAAAGGAGTAATCACTAGTTCAAGGACAGCTAAAGCTTATGATGGGGAGAGCACTGATGAGCACCTGGTAAAACAGGTGACAGTTCAGGATTAGCTACTGTTAGTCCTGCACGTCAGAGGGCGGTAAGACTTACAAACATTTACAGACTTTGTGAACACAGACATTAATAAGATATTTTACCCAGTTAAGAAATTGCTCCCCAAATTATTGGAATTCTTAATAAATAATAATAACAAAATGAAAAATACATCATATTTCTCACAACTTTATAAAATTCTTAAACTAGATTTCACATATTTAGACAATTCCAATTGGAACTACTCCTCAAAAATTAATAATGAAGACTTCTCTGAAGAATACAAGAAAATAACATTAAAATCTGCAGACAAAACTCTTATCTTCATTATACTGTAAAATGTTCACTTGGAAATTCTTACACAGAGCTTTTGTCACTACTAACAAAATTACAGTTATGTATAAATCAAATAGAATTAAGTGCTGGAGATGTGATTCTGAAATAATAGCTGACTGGATGCATATGGTATATGAATATAAAGACATCTCCCCTTTCTGGAAAGGAATTAACTTCATTCAAGCTCTACAGTCAGATAGATGTAACATTTCTAAATCTTTACCTTGATTTAATACTTCTACTCCTGAGATAATTCCAAAAAAACTAAGTGACTCTTCTTTGGTCTATTACTGCTACAGCCAGAAAAGTTTTGTTTGTGTCTTTCAGCTTTTCCCGGTTAGGGGTCGCCACAGCGGAACTCCGGTCCGCTAATGATTAGTAGTGGATTTTTACATATCGGGTTACCCTGACACACAGCCTTCAACGAAGGCACGCCCCATTCACGTATGCCTCCACACAGAAGACGCTCTAGCTGAGAATCAAACGGGACAACGTCTTGCTATGAGGCGACAACGCTACCGCAGCACCACCACCGCTACAGCCAGAAAAGTAATTACTAAAAATTGAAAAAGAAAAGTTACCCACTCTAGTGTTGAATTTATTAGTATGGCAAAAATAGTTTGCAGTAGTGAACTGCATACTATAAAGACGAGAACTTCTAATATTACACATTCATATAAATCTTGTCTTAAACTTTAAAGACTTGGTTGGAAAATATTAATTGTTGTTGATGTGTATAACTTTGATGTACTGATCAGCTGTGGACCTATGTAAATAGTTGTTTGTTTTATAACTTTTTTTTTTTATTTAAACCCTGTGGGAAAACCAAAGGAATATGGTAATTGTAACTTTCACCAGAAAGTGCATTAGGAGAACTGTTACTTGATTGAATGGCTAACTGACTGTTCAACTGAGCCTTTAGAAAAGTTACTACATTTGCAAAGGAGATGAAATGGAATTTGAGACTACATGACGTACCCAGAGGAGCCCCCAAATCAACCTGACATTCTAAACCAAATAAATGAACACACAAATCTAGTACACACATGTTTTCAAATGGCATTCTTTATAGTCGTGGGATAAAGTATTTTACAGTTTATCACTTTAAATATTGCCTACCTGGTCATCTGATTGCTGCTGTTCTTTGTATCTGATGAGGAACTCTGCTAATTTGTAGACATCATCTTCATTTTCAATTCCCAATGCCTTTAAAAGAAAATTAATATTTATCCATATATTTAATGCAAGCACATGCATTTTCTGAATTTATCTTATCATTGGCCTGATATTAAATTAAATAGACTTTAGATTGCTCAACCCTAAGCTACTTTTTTGATTCGTAAGTGAAAACAAAAGCAAATCACTCACACTGACTGCTTCTGCCTCAACCTCTGCATGATAATGCTGTTGAAAGGGAATATAAAAGTGTAGAAAAATACAGGTTCATATACCATACAAAAGTTTCTATACAGTCCAGCTAGCAAGGAAAACAAATCCAAGTTTCAGTCTCCATAGCCTGCATTATCAATGCAAGCAAAAGTGGGATAAATCTGATAAATAAAGATTATATGCTTCCATTATCTGTAAAACCAAAATCTCTTCACTATGCACAGAACACCTGAATCATACTTGGTAGGAGTTAAGCAGTATCACTAAGACAAATAATGCTCTGGAAAATGCAACTGATCAAGAAGGATAACTCTGTAGAACTACTGGGACAGTCACATGACTAGACTGTCACTGTGTCTAAATCTCAGAAAATTTCTGTAAGCAGCAAATAAACACAAAGTAGCTAAATCACTGCCTAACAAAAAAAAAAAAAAAAAAAAAAAAATGTACTTGCCATAACATTCTATCTGAGTTGTTGCTTTACATTTGTCTTCAACCTGTGGGACCTCAGATCCGGTACAGATCTGACTCGGCCACATACTCCAGCATCGGATCCAAGCTCCAACGTCCTCCCCTACCCATAATGCCCCCTCTCTCTCCTCCCCTCAGATCGAGTTTGAACAGCAGCACCCTAACCTAGACAATATGCCTATAAACCTGACAGTACCCGCAAAAAAACTTATCAAGAAAGGGACTAGCCAGTAAAGAGGGGCTATCACTTTTCCATCCTATTCTCTACACAGCCCACACAAGGCAGGGGGGAAGAGGGAGGGACGGTTGATGATAAATGAAAAGCAACAACTCAGATGGAACATTATGGTAAGTACATGACTTTTTTATCTGAAGTTGTTTTCATTTGGTCTTCAACCTGTGGGACAGAGTCCCCAGCTACCAACAAACCCTTGAAGGTCCTCATGGAAGGATGTTCCGGAACATGGCTGAGTCAAAGGATGCCCTGCCCCTGGAAAGAAGATCCAAGTTGTAATGCGAGATAAATGTGTGCGATGACGCCCAGGTGGCTTCACAGCATATATCATCTGAGGAAACCCTGGACCAAAAGGCCTTAGAAGTAGCAACAGACACAATGGAATGCACCCGGACATGTACTGGTGGAGATAACCCTTTGGCTCGACAAGCCAACAAAATGCATTCAGATATCCATTGAGCAACAGTAACTTTAGAGACAAGCTTTCCCAAGAAGGGTTTAGAAAAGGAAACAAAAAGTTGATCAGACTTATGAAAGGATTTTGTCCTATGCAAATAGAAACGCAGCTACCTGTGGACATCAAGCAAATGCAGTTTGTACTCTCCTTTATTCTGGAAATTTGGAAAGAAAACAGGCAGACTGATGACCTGGTTAATATTAGACTCTGATGCCATTTTCAGAAGAAATGATGGATTAATCCGCAGGGATATACTGTCTTTATGAAATACCATATAAGGGGGCTTAAGTAAAAACTTGGACCAGGACCAGTAGATAAAATCAAAATCACAGATTAGACAGCCAGAACCAAAGTACTCTTTAATGTAAACCGTATTAACTCCACAGTTAAGCACTTTCATCTTATCCAAACTTCTTCAGAACTGTGGAGAACCAAACTAAGAAGCAAGTTAAAACAGTGTAAACCTCCTCCAACCCCAACAGCATCAACCAATAAAAGACAAATTTCAATAAATACCTTAAAGAAGTGTACCTAAAGCTTAAACAACAGAAGCTCTCCTTCTTAATTCACTAATAACAGAAACACTGTCATTAAGTCCTGGAAAGTTTGAACCATCAAGTTTCAGTTGCCAAACACATTTCTCTATGCAAAAGCCTGTTTTCTCAGTTACCACAATAAATAGATCTCTGCACTTGTTCTAATACAAAAAAAAAGGCAAATTTTGTAAATCCCTCACAGATCAAGGAGTGTCTTGCAAGTGCACTTTTACAATCACCTTTCTGAATACCGTAAAGTGCTGACAAATACGCTTGGAAAAGGCATTTTTAGTTTTGCCTATATAGAAGGCTAAACATGCCTCACAGGAAGCCATATATACAACTCTAGATGTCTTGCAAGTATAAACATTGGTAACATCAGTTTGTCCCAACATTCCCCTTAAGAAACCAGTATAACTGAAGTTAATATAAAAATAAAAGTGACATAACCCACACCTTCCAGTAACTGGCACTCCTTTGGTCTTACTACTAGACTTTTCAAGTAGCATTTTCATACTAGATTTATTTCTATAAGTGAAACTAATACTTTTGTCAAACAATGCCTTAGCAGCATCATCACATTCAAAAATACACCAGTTTCTTCTAATAATTTTCTCTATTTGTTTAACGTCAAGAGTGTATTGTATGACCATGTTAGTCTGTAGGATGAGGGGAGTGGTGTCTTTACACTCTAACATCCTCTAGTCCATGCAAAATAATCAGCGCAAATTTAGTATGTCTTCCAAGTCAAACCTCCTGACTTACTTGTTACAGGAGGTCATTGGGGTTACCCCTCTCACAGCAAACATCCTTGTAACTTTGTTGAATTCAGACAAACAAATGTTGCCCTCAGAGGTCAATCCTGACACTCAAATAAGTTGGTTCTTAACAATGCCTCTTTTTTGGTGCATGTGATGACAGCTAGTGTAAAACAAACAAGAATTGCAATAGGTAGGTTTTCTGTATACTAAAGGTAGAAAACTTGCTGCCTATCTCCTTGCACAACTCAACATCTAAATATGCAATTTTTTGATAATCATGGTGGTAAGTAAAAGACAGAAAATCAGTGCTTGTTTGCATGGACTCATAAAATACCACAAACTGGTCAAACATACCTTCCCAGATAATCAAAAGATCGTCCAAAAATCGATAATATGCTTTACAGTACTTGTACAGTGGATGGAGAAATAAAAAGTTCAGTTCCCACCACATCACAGTGTTGGCAAATAAGGGGGCATGGGCTGCCACCATGGTTACACCTCTGTTTTGCTTGTAAAATTCCCCCTCAAACAATAAAAAATTACAACTAAGAATAAGGTCCATAAAGTCACCAACAATAGACTTTTTCTGAGTTGGAAATCTGTCCATATTTACCAACTTTACTGATATGCAGATGGGTCTCCAGGGAAGACCACATGCCTTGGACCATCCTTCCCATGCAATGCCCCCCCAATCCAAGCAGGGAGGCATCCGTGGTCATCATGATCGTAGGGGAGGGAAGAACAAATGGATGACCAGAAGGAGAACCAGGGATTGAAGCCACCAAAGAAGAGAGTCCTTGCAAACCTGAGACAATTGAACTGTATGTGATAAGGAAAGGTCTAGCAATGACTACTGTACCACCAGAGTCCATTGAAGGCCTCTCATATAAAGCTGTGCCGTTGGAATGAGAGTGACTGTGGCTGCCATGGACACCAATGCCTGAAGAACTGAATCCGCTGGGGGAAGTTTGGCTTGAAGGATGTAAGAGCCATGATGTCGAAGGGATAGCAGCCTGTTCGGAGGTAGAAATACCTTGCCTTGGACAGTGTCTATATGACCCCCCAGTGAAATCAAGAACCTGCATTGGTGCCAGTTGGGATTTGTTGAGATTTATGGTTATGCCCAGGTAATGAGCGGTCTTGAGAAGAAGATCCCTGGCTTGACACAGTCGATGCTTAGAGGGAGCAGAAAGGAGCCAATCGTCCAGGTAAGGGAAGATCTGAAACCCCTGCAGCCGCAGGTAAGCTGCCACTACTGCCATCACTTTGGTGAATGCCTGGTGGGGGCCCAAAGGGGAGCACTCTGAACTGAAAATAACTGGCTCCCAACCTGAAGTGAAGGAACCTCTGAGAGTGTCTGTTCATCTTGATGTGATAGTATCCATCTTGGAGGTCCACTGAGCACATCCAGTCATTTATCTGCAGGAAGGCCAGAATGGACTGAAAGGTGACCATCCAGAATTTCGTCTTGGTAACAGACAGGGTTGAAAGATCCAGAATGGGTCTTAAGTCCCCCGTTTTCTTTGGCACTAAAAAGAACCTGGAATAGATGCCTGATCTAGATTGGTCTGGGGGGATGGACTGGATGACTCGTTTTTCGAGAAGCCTGGAAATTTCTACAGCTGCCTACTCCCATTGCATGGGTGGGACATCCAGGAGGTATTTGGGAGGGACAGGGGGTTGAACAAAGGGGATTAAGTATCCTCTGGATATTATCTGCAAAACCCAATGATCATTGGTGATGGATTCTCAGGCTGTTGGGTGCAGAGTTAGACTGCCTCCAAAGACGAGCAGTTGGGTAACCCTTCAGGGCTGCTGCAAGGGTCTGTCTGGGAAGGAATCCAGAGACCCTAGGATCCTCAGGCCCCCTCTGCCATGAGCTCACCATGGTTGAAAAGAGGCCATAATTTCCTCACCCTGCCAAGTATAGCTATGTCATACCATCCCAGGAGTTAAGAAAAATGAAAATATGGAAACTGCAGCCATAATTGTTAACTGCAATCATCAAAAATTTGGACAAAGAATCCTAAAGAGTAAGTACACCTACCCAAAAATCTGGACACAGATTACAATGGTATTTACATACCTAAAAGTAAAATCCCTCCCACTCCCATTACAATTCTGGAATACCTCTACTCAGAAACAACAGTTTGAAAAAATAATGCAAAATAAAATAAAAAAGAAGTTATGTATTCACCATAACGTTCCATGTTTGTAGTCCATCTCGCCCTTCATTCTTACATATGGGGTTCGGTGTCGATCCTTGGCTCCGACTCGGCCTATTACAAAGCTCAAAGTCTTCTAGTTGGCTCGTGGCTAGGTAGGTATCCCATAGTGCACCAGTACAATCCCAGATCTTGTTTGCTGCTAAACTATAGAAAGACAGAATTATGGCTATCCAGAAAGAACAACAATAATGAAATGTCTCCACCTTATTATGGAAAAATTATCCTGTCTCCAGATCTTTCCAGGATGGGGATAGGTGGGTGGGTTCGTAAGAATGAAGGGCGAGATGGACTACAAATATGGAATGTTATGGTGAGTACATAATTTCTTTATGTTCTGTATTCCTATCTCACCTTCATTCTTACATATGGGACAGCATCCCTAGCACCTTATTCTTGGGTGGCTCACAGAAAAATACTCCTGAGTACCGTGGAACCAAAGGAGACTCTACCCCTAGAGGTCAGGTCCAATTTGTAATAAGTAATAAAGGTATGGGGGGTACCCAGGTTGCTGCTGCACAAATATTGTCATTTTGGACTCTGGCTTTGAAGACAGCAGATGTAGACTGCAATCGTGTAGAATGAACCTTAATCTTGAACGGTAACGTCTTTCCAATAGAAGAATAAACGACAGAAATATAGCTCAAAATCCAATTTGAAAGGGTCACTTTGGAGACTGGGAACCTAATCTGGAATCGGAGAATGATACAAACAATTGGTCTGATTATTTAAGTTCCTTAGTCCTGTGAAGTTAGAACTTTAATGGTCTGTGAACGTCCAACTAATGAAATTTGTATTCTGCTGCATTGGAATGGTTAGGGAAAAACACCGGCAGCTCTATAGTTTGGTTCAAGTTATTATGAGAGCAAACTTTAGGGATAAAGGATGGATTTGTGCAAAGAGAAATTCTGTCTTTGTGGAAAATCAAATAAGGGGGCTTGATAGACAGTGCTTGTAACTCTGATACTCGCCTAGCAGAAGTGATAGCTACTAGAAACAAAGTCTTCCAAGACATAAACTTCAGTGGACAAGAATGAGCAGGTTCGAAGGGTTGAGAAGTTATTTTAGACAGGACAAAGTTTAGATCCCAGGAAGCTACCGGTTCCTGAAAGGGGGGGTCTCAGCAAAGTAGCCCCTTTAAGGAAGGTTTTACACAATGTGTGTGACATCAGGTTAGACTCATGTTGACCCAAATGAAAATTAGAAATCGCTGCCAAGTGAATCCTAATTGTGGCAGCAGCAGATCCTTGATAGAAAAGTTCAGACAAAAATTCTAAAACCACTGGGAGGGATGCGGTGTAAGGGTCAATATTCCTTTCTTCAGCCCAGATGGAAAACCTTCTCCATTTGCTAGTGTACAACTTTCTAGTGGAAGATTTATGTGAAGAGGTGAGAATGTGGGTCACAGCAGGCGAAAAATCATGCAGCCTGACTAGGGATGGAATTGGAGCAGCCCCGCTGTCAAGTTGAGGGTGTGGAGGCTGGGGTGAAGAGAGCCTGGGTGGCTGGGGTGAAGAAAGCCTGACGTGTGTCAAGAGGTCTGGCACTGTGTCCAGAGTCCATGGATCACCTAGTAGACGAAGCCCGAGAAAGGGGAACCAAATCTGACGAGGCCAGTAAGCAGTAATGAGAATCAATTTGCTTCTCAACAGCTTCGCTTTCTGAATCACCTTGGATATGAGAGGAAAGGGAGGGGAAAGCATAGAGGAGACCCAGAGGTCAATCGTGAACAAGTGCGTCTCTCGGTGACTCCCCCAGAGGGGGGATAAGGGAAAAGTAGCTGCTGCATTTGAAGTTGATCGGACTGGTGCAAAGATCACAGCAAGGCCATCCCCATTTGCGGAAAATCTGTTCCACTATCTCCTGCTTCAGAGACCACTCGTGAGGCATCAAGACTGCCCAGCTGAGTTTGTCGGCTATCACGTTGGTTGTCCCTGGGATGTGCGTTGCCACTAGAAAGCTCTGGGAAGATATCGCCCACTTCCAAACATGAATCCCCTCCTGACAAAGGGGGTAAGACCTGGTTCCACCTTGCTTGTTGAGATACCATACCACAGACATGTTGTCTGATTGGATTGCTATCGTCCCAAGAGGAAGAAGGTCATGAAGTGCTTGAAACGCTAGCAGCACCGCCTTCATCTCTAGGACATTGATATGCTGGTGAGCCTTGTGATCTTGCCATGTGCCTTGGACAGTGCTGCCTAGATAATACCCCCCACCCTATCTGTGAGGCGACCGTGGTCACAGTAGCAATGGGTTGGCGAGGAAGGAATGGAGAGCCTGTCATTAGTTGGTCGGGTTGGATCCAACAATGGAGGTCCTTTTTGCAAGACTCTGTTAAGATGATGTGGTGAGATAGCGGCAGTTGTTGAAAAGACCACTGGGACGATAGAAGCAATTGAAGAATTCGCATATGTAGTCTGACAAGAGGGACTAGCATTATGGTGGAGCCCATGGTCCCTAAGAGTTTCAGCACTGTCTTTGCCTTGACTTTTTGTAGAGGAAGTAGACGGAGAACTTGTTGTATGAGGTTCTGTGCTCTTTCTGCAGGAAGACGAGCTAACATGGCGACTGTGTCTATTTCTACACCTATGAAAGTCACACATTGAGAGGGCGATAAGGCAGACTTTTCCCAGTTTATAGTAATCCCCAACTGGGCACAAAGTTGGATAGTGGAATCTCTGGTTTGAAGGAGTAGATGCCTGGTGGAGGCAATCAGGAGCCAGTCGTCCAGGTCCGGAAACACTTGGAATCCTAGACGTCTCAGGTGAGCTGTCACTACTGCCATGCATTTGGTAAACACCCTGGGGGCTGTGGTGAGACCAAAGGGCAGAGCATGAAACTGGTAGTGACTGGCTCACAGCCGGAAGTGTAAGTGGCTCCTCGATGCTCTGTCCATTTTTATATGGTAGTATGCATCTTGGAGGTCTATTGAGCACATCCAAGTGTCTTTCCCTAACAGAGGGAGTATAGACTGCAGTGTCCCCATCCGGAAATTGTCCTTCTTTACGGATTCATTTAGTTTGCTGAGGTCCAAGATGGGCCTCCAGTCCCCTGTACGTTTTGGCACTAAAAAGAATCTGGAGTAAGTTCCGAATCCTACCTGATCTGCGGGGATGGTTTGGATGACTCTGTTTGCGAGCAACTTTTTCACCTCTACAGTTGCTTGATCCCTGTGATTGGGTGGAACATCCAGGATCTTCTTGGGAATGTGAGGTGGAAGAGAAAGGGGTATGGAGTAACCTCTGGTGATAATTCTTTGTAACCATTTGTCTAGGGTGATGCTTAGCCAGGCTTCTGGATACAAAGAAATGCAACCCCAAACAGGCTCCAGAGAAGCACAGCCGGGCCCCCACATCAGGAGCACTGATAGGGATGGCCTCGACACGAATCACTGCCTCCCTAGTTTTGCGGGCCACCCCCTGCCTCTAGGGCGATGTCTACTATTTGCTCCTCCTCCTCTGCCTCTGAAGGAGGAGTCACCCTGTACATCTGGGAAAAATCTCTGGAACTTCTTGAAACACATCTTACCACCTCTCTGACCCTTGGGATATGATCTAGAGGGGAAGGTGAAACGTACTCCCACAGCAGACAGCATTTTCCCTTCTCACTCACACCTAGTGAGTGCGTCTTTTACCTTGGGTCTAAACAACAAAGAACCGTCAAAGGGGGCATTGGTAAAGGCAGACTTGAACGCCTCCACAAAATTACACAAGCATATCCAGGAGTGTCTCCTAAGGGAAACTCCTGAACTTGCTGCCCTCTCGTTCCATCAGCTGCATAAGAAATCAGCCTCATGGAGGAGTTAACAATGGAATTTAAGGTGGATAATTGAGCAGACACCTTATCAGGGACTCCTTCAGTAGATGTACCTTGTAGAGTATCTCCCAACTCCTTAAGGAGATCTTTCTGAAGCTTCGTAAAATGTGTTAGATAGTTCAGCGATCTGAGTGTGAATGCTGCTGATGAAAAGATATGCTTCCCGTATCTGTCCATTGTTCCAGACTCCTTGTTCGGCAGAGGGACAGAAGAAGAACTCTCCGCTAGTTCCTTCTTAGTGGCCGCCGCCACCACCATGGCATCTACAGGCACACCTTTGGATAAGAATTCCTTCTCTTTGGGAGTAGACAGAAATTTATTGGATCTCCTGGGAACTGGCACCATGGCATCAGGAGTCTCCCACACCTTCCGACTAACAAGGTTTAAAAGTTCATCAAAAGGTGGAGACACCCAAGAGGCTGAAGGTTGAGACCCGAAAGCCTTCAGGTACACTGACTCCTCATCAGAAGGGGTAACAGTGGGCCAGCCGCCCATCTGCTTAAGGATCTCCAAGATGTCTACAAAGGAGACATCATCAGAGGATGACTTGGGGAACCCTTATGACTCCTCAAGGTCTGTGTCAGAGGTAATTTACTCATCCTGGGAGTCTACATGCTTCCTCTTGCATGTCCTCTTCCGAGGGGGCTCCTCAGAAGGATATTCCGGGGAGGTCTCGGAAGACTATGAGCCACCAACAGGGGGCTCTTGAGGTTGCGGGTCTCTGCTGTCAAGAGAGAGAGTAGGTGCTGAGACAGAGGTGGGTGCCCGAGGGGGAAGAGTGTCGGTATCCTTGAGTGGAGTTGATGAGCGAGACAGCACACTCATCATCTCGAAGGCATACCTCTCTGGCTCTGAAGACCTCCTCAGCTCTGAAGGGACAGAGGAAGGCATTGGCTCCAAGATAGATGTAGGGTCCGAGCTCACTCTAGCCGATGCACCGAGAGGGAGACTCAGAACTGAAGAGGTTCAGGTCCAAGTGCCCCTGTCAGGGACGACCGGTGAACTTCGACTCCTAGACACCACGGACGGCACCGAAGGTGTCGGAGCAGAACTCGGCAATGAGACAGCCTCGAGGGGAGCTGGAACCGAGGGTTCCACAACAAGTGGTACTGAACACTCTGGCTCCGAAAGCCCGGCATGGCTCGGAGGAGGAACCACAACTGCGGAAATGGACTCAGGTGGCTCCGGAACTGACTGGGTCGGAACCAACAACATTTTTAGCAAGGCAGACGACTTCAGGAGTCTAAACACTACTCTCTCCACATCTTCCTCTGACAGGCTCCTGGAAGATCATGTGGATGATCTGGACCTCTGCAAGACTGGGGATCTTAAGGTTGTTGAAACCGGCAAGGGATCTCTGGACCAGCTCTGATGTAGTCTCTCCGTAGTTGGCTCCGAAATGCTTGGGGCCGAAACTGAAGTCCCAGTATCAACAACTTCGATCGTCTCCAAGGCCAGTGAGGCCGAGGAGGTAGAAGTCTTATCCGGCTTAGAAAGTTGAGGAGGCGGTTTGGAAGCACCGGACAGTGCCGGGAAATGCTTCTTGGTGGTCTTAATCTTCTCTTTTTTGGAGGAATGAGATTTTGAGGAAGAACAACTGGCCAAGTCTTCCTCGAAGGAAGGCTTGAGGAGACCTTTCAAAATTCGCTTGTTCTTCCGCTCCTGGAGAACTCTGGAGCTGAAGGAATGGCAAAACAAAAATGTTTCCTGCAAATGAATGGCTCCGAAATAATATACACAATTACTATGGCCATTCGTAATTGACTTCTTCTAAGAGCACTTTACACATTTTTTTTAAAACCGGAAGGTTTATGGTCTTCTGCCTCTTTAGACATGATAACTGGCGAAGCAGGAAAAACAGACAAGCACAAGGAGGACTAGGTCCTCTAACTTAAATGGGCGTAGCCCTTACCACACTAGCACACACACACCACGAGGACTAGGTCTTCTAACTCAAACGGGCCTAGCCCTGGGATGAAAGAGAAAGGACAGAAAACTAGGTCCTCTAACTTAAACGGACCTAGGTATAAAGGATAACACTTAGAAGGTCAAAAACTATCAACTAGACTGCACACACACAAAATTGAAATTATCTAAATGTCCAACTGTCTCAAAGATAAATCTATACTCAAAACACTAAGTCGCAGAAACAAAAGGGTCGGAACTATCAAAAGACCCTGCACATAATATATAGCAAAATAAGTGCAAACACGCACGTTAATTAGAAAAGGATTAGCACAGAGAATACCAAACTAGAACAACAAGGGCCAACGGCCAACCAGTTCTCAACAATTAAGTAATTTAAAGTAATAAAAAACACTTCAACAAGTCTGAAAACTACTCTAGCACTACTAAACTCTATCTAGAACCATATAAATCGCTAAAGTTTAACAGTAATATAGTAATAACAGAAAAGGTTTTAAACTTAGCCACGGCCAAGCAGGAAGCACATCTGAACTCGTCTGGGGATTGTACTGGTGCACTATGGGATACCTACCTAGCCACGAGCCAACTATAAGACTTTGAGCTTTGTAACAGGCCATGTCCGAGCCAAGGAGAGGCTCCGAACCCCATATGTAAGAATGAAGGTGAGATACGACTACAGAACATCAAGTATTATTCAGATTAAGCAAAATTCATGATGAAGGTCTCACTCTCATAAACACACACAAATACTTTTAAAAGCTTCCTGCATTACTTGTTCAGTAACCTCCTTCAATTATTCAGCAAGTTACTCTATTATTATTACTGTTCTCTCATTATAAAAATTGCAGAAATCCTGCTATTGCCATAAAGAACGTGGCAAATACATGGCTGGAGCCCTGCTTATGGCAAAGCTAATTCATATATAACTAGGGGTGTGGGCATATCTCTCAGCCTCTGAAGACTGAACTCTAATGTCTGTTATTCTATAGTGACTACAATCCTCAACACTATGCTAGAAAAACACAATTTTTATGAAGAGCAGACCAAAAATTTGAAGCAAAAATCAGGGACATTCTCCAAAACTAGGTACAATTGAGAATGAATGACGTACTTGACTATGTAGGTGTGCTTCCCCCTTCGAAGTTCTTGCTTTCCATTTCTGTTCTGCCTGTCTTACATTTGACTGGACCACTGTTAACTTGGAGTCTCAAGTCCTGAATGAAACAAAAAGAGAACTCCCCTTTTTCTGAACTCCATATGCACTGCACAGCAAAGTACCACCAAGAAAATCAGTTTGGTGACTCATCTAAGGACTCCTGTCTTTTCATTTTTTTTTTAAATTTCAACAAAAACCTCCCACCCTTACTACTGGGCTCCCCTCTAATTCTTTACAGACTCAATGAGTTGCTCTGGTGTCTGATAACTTAGTGGATCACAAGCCAACAGGTAGAGATCAAACTGTTAAAAGAAAATCATAACTTACAAAGACAACTTTTAATTTTGTGGCACTCTATTACTTCACAGAAAAAAGTTACTTTCAACAAATACAGGGCAGCTAAAATGTTTGCCTGCAGATGATCGGTGAGGCTAATACTGCATCACACCCAGGTCAGCATACTTCTCAACCTGTAGACATTAAAAATAGGTACAAATGCCCTTGAAAAAAAGAAGCATCCAGCCAGAAATATGGACATCGAATTACCATAAAATTGCTATACCAAATAGCAGAAAACTCTTCCCTTCCAATGCAAATGTGGAACATTGATCAGAAACACGATTAAAAAGTACAGAGATAAAAAAATGGAAAAATATAAGCACATTGTCAAACATACAGTTTAAAATCTGTAGACTTTAATGAACTATTGCAAAGTTCCACCAGACAAGGGCATTTATTTTTGCTTCTGAAAAAGTGAGATTTAAGATGTGTGTCCTCCTTCTTTAAATCAGTAGTATGCTCATCATGTAGTGTGGTTTTCTGTGTACTAGACAACTTCAAAACTCACATGTGAGATTTAGAAAATGTGTGAAGAGGTAAATAAGGACATACCTCCAAAAATAAGTATATCATGTGCAAGGGTAAATCAGGCCTGAAAACAGGAATATGCTTCCAAAATAGGGACACAAAGGTCAGTAAGTCAAGCTTTGCTACACATACTTCATGATAGCTAAGCAACAGCAAAAGCAAATGCTGTAGCAGCAGACAAAGCCACACTAAAAACAAAAGTCACAAATCAAAGCAAGGCAGTACTCCATCATATATAAGATGAAACCATTTAGGAAAGAAAAAAAAACATGTTCACACGCAATCAAAACCAAAAATAAAAATAAAAAAATAAAAAACAAACAGCTTTTTTTATTATTACTTCTTTAACCACTTCTGTGGCTCTGATCGCTATGGGCACAGGAAAATAATTTTCTTTGGCGAAAGTCACGGTACCTTTTTGGCTAGGCTTATATAGGCCCTAGGGCCAAGAGACTAGTACCTACCTATGAACCTATGAACTTACACAGTAAAGTATTTAAAAATTAATCAGAAATCTAAGTTGCCTCTATAACAAAACCACAGAAGTTCATGCTTGTAAAGCCCACTGCTTCCCTGATCTTTCCATAGCCACAGAAACCTGCTTAAAGCCTATTACCAAAGATAAAGAAATTTAGATCGCTCCACACACCTGATACTACACCTACTTTCAACAATGCTGAATTTCTCATTTCTTAAAACTGAATACTCACAAATCTTTAGCCATCATAGGTCTAAATATACCACCTGGTAACAACATTCTCATCTTTGAAGACCTCCTCTCCTGGATCTCAACCAAAATTAGATTGGAAACCATCTTGCTAGGAGACATTAACATAGACTGGCAAAAGACAGCCCTAGAAAAACCCACAAATTCAATTCAACTATATGACTTCTCTCAATTAATCAAGACTCCAGCTAGAATTAATATGGCCACATCTAAAGAATACATCCAGGACTGGATTTTAACATCAACCTCAAACAAAGTTGTCCTAAGCTGCAACCTACCATAAGTTAATAGGAGATTACTAGGCTAATGGCTAAACAGCCCTTACAAGCCTAGCTAATAGAACCTGATTTTACCCAATATATGGCCCCTAGAGGCAAGAAAATGGCATGGATTTGTGCCTAAGCCTTGACTTTGAGTATCTGACAAACTGTCCCTGTTCATAAAGGACACAGGCCTTACTGCAGGTGTGAACATGCGATTCCCCATCGATTGATCTAAACTGCATTCAAAGAGTGCTAGGAAAGGGCTACGCTCAATGTGAGTAAGAAGCCTGTTCAAAAGGGGCATATCTCTGAGACACATATCTGTTTCTCCAGCATGTTTTGTTTGAGTCACTGACTAAGTTTAGAGCTGCAGATCAGGTGACCTCATGCTGTTTGACTTGCAGATGTGAGTGCCTTGTGGGTCAGGCATAGGACACCCCTTAATAGTCAGTAGGAGACAGAGTAAAGGGATAAAGCTTTTAGTCTGTGTGCATAGGACAGGTCATTAACACCCTGTATTTTCTTTGTGAGGAACCTCTAAGGTTGCCCCAGCAAGTGCCTAGTCAAGAACATACCAAATGGAGCACTGCACTCGAGTATTGGTCAAATGAGGGCCGAGTACAGTGGGACTATAATTTTCTTGGATCTAGATACCATACCATTACTTATAAGTTGTGTCACATAGAACTTCCTTATCATCGTGGACACATGCAGGTTAACGATCAGGCTACTGTTTATCTGTATACCTAGATCTCTCACCTCTGAGTCTACTTTTAGGGGTTTGCTATTGATGTTGTGATTCGCAGGGGTATTTAACTTCCTAAAGGGTATAATAATGCATTTTTTTCACATTTAGTTTTAGGCCATGGTTCTGGTACCAATCATTTGACTGCTTTAGACCCTCCTGAAAGATATCTATATCACTGGAGGATTCAGTGACTTCCTCCAGCTTCCATTTGCCTGCAAACTTGCCATCCAGAGGTCTTCCACATTAGCCTTGACTTCAGAGAAGTATATTCTGAACAGGAGTGGTGCCAGCACCGAGTCTTGTGGCACACCACTAATAACTGACCTCTTGCTGGAACTGGATTCATCCACTTTTACCACTTGTCCTGTCTGTGAATCAACTTTCTATCCTACTGGTGGTGTAGGGATTTATACTCAGATTTGTGAATTTATTTATAATACCTGAGTGGGGAACTCTGTCAAGTGCCTTGGCAAGGTTGAGGTAGGCGATACAAACTGGTTTACTCTCATCCATGGCCTTAATGACTTTCTCAAAGAAATCCACTAGATTCAGTAGACATGACCTGCTTTGAGAAAGGCATTGAGTTGGGTCCAATGTTTGGAGGTTTCTGATGCCATTACTTATCAGGCCCATGATTATTCTTTCCATGGCCGTACATATAAAACTAGTCAAACTTATGGGTCTGTAATTTCCCGAGTCAGTAGATGGTCCCCCTTTATGCAGAGGGATGACTGTTGCTGTCCTCCACTCTATCAGGCAAAGCCAGTCCAGAGGCTGTGGTTAAATAGAGATCCTAATGGGCCTAGTCCTGATTTTAAGCTGTTTAACAGGCAACCTGGTATACCATCAAGCTCCAATGAAGCCATGTTTTCAGCTTTAGACAATGCAGTGGCAACCTGTTCTTTGGTGATAATTGGAGGTAGAGTGGTGAAGGGTATTTCTTGAGGAAGAACTGAGGGTGATGGGGAGGTGAAATTTGAGCTGAATTTGTCAGCCGTCAGATTTGCTATATCTTCCAGCTGAGTAAAGATGATGCCATCTAGAACTAATTCTGCACATTGTTGGGTATTGTCCTTAAGATTATGGATATAACTAAAAAATGCCTTATGGTTATTCTTAGCTTTAGAGGCTATTTTTACCTGAAAGTCTGCTTTCAGAGACTTCCCTGAGTCACTTGTTTAGACTAATCAGGGACTTTTAGGTCTGTTGTGCACATTCCCTCTTACTTCTTGACAGAATTTTCTCTCTTTTGTTGTACAAACTATTAATACCGGGGTCCACCAGTGTGGTTTGTTTTTACGGTCTGGCCTCGGTTTAATTTGGTCTGGTAATGCCATTTCTATGGTCATATAGGGCTTTTGTGTACACCTCTGCATAGGTTTCTGTGATTTCTGAATTTGGGGGGAGCTTGAAAACTAGCTATGCTGTCCCATAATAAGGGGTAATTCACCTTACAGAAGATCTTAAAGTTTTGGGGGTTAGGTGGGGGAACTACTTTTAACTTTATTTCAAGGGAGATGACTCTGTGATCTGATCTTACCAGTGAGGACACCACACTAGGTGGGATGCAGCACTCTCCCATATTTGTGAGTACCAGATCTATGACATTTGTTCCCCTAGTGCGGGTGCAGACTAGCTGCTCCAGGGCATATGAATTTACAAAGTCCAGAAATCTTTGGGTCTGCATGCCAGTGATCATGTATGCCTCCCAATTAATGGAGAGGATAGTTAAAATCAACCATGAGTATGACGTTGAGCTGGATGGTAACTTTGGATATGACGTATGGGTTTCCTGGTTCATAGTGGGGGACCTGTAGCTAACAAGAATATGGTAATGGATTTTTTCCCATGTTTAGTTGGACATGCAGTAGCTCAAGCATGTTACACTGTCTGACCAGCCTTGAGGTGTGCTTATCCTTTATGCAGACACACACCCACTTTTTGATCTTTCATGTTCAGTGAGTGGTAGGAATGTATGAAACGTGTTATAGCCATGCACTGCTGGAGTGCTTTCTGTAGCTTTAAATCATGTTTCAGTAACTGCAGAAACATCAGCATTTTGAGGACAGCTTCCAGTGTAGTTTCATATTGAGACTCCTAGCACTGAGGAGTAACACCTTTAGCTTGTCATGAGTAGCATTTGTTATGTTGGAAGGTCTGTCTGTTTGGAAATGCCTAGAAAGGCACTAAAAGGGTAGACAATGCTTTGGCCAATATCTGAAAGCCTAGAGGTGACGTGTAGACCCTTCCTGCCAAAGCAGTGTGGTCTGTCAACCATGTCTTCCCAGGCTGACAAGTACTGGACACCTTTGGAATGACACCAGTAGCTAAGCCAATTTTAAAGTTGATCATTTTCTGTTGGTATAGTGGCATCCTTGGAGACGGTAGAATGCTGCTGAGTGCTAGGCTTATAGCTGTCTGTGACACAGACTCTGGGAGCTCAATCAAGTCTCTCTTCATACAGTCCAAGGAGGTACATCTCAGGTCTTTCTCGCCCACATGGATTATGACTGAGTTATACTGGTACTTAGCAATAAGTGACCTGAGTGCTTGTGTGATCTGGCAAATCCTGGCCCTGAAAGGAAAGTAACTGTAACCTTCTCCTTATCCAGCCTCATAAGAGGGACATCAGTGTGTCTCACAATGGCGTTGCCTATGACCAGAATATTGGGTTGTGCAGTGTTTCACCTTCTGGGTTTGGTAGCAAAGATACTATGAGATGTGGCTTTATGTGCTGTGATGGGAACTGTCTTGTTTGTGTGCATGTGGAGTTTCTGAGAACCCAGCCTTTGAGGTTTGTATAAGTTACATGTGAGCACCATCACATATGTGGGTCTATGTGTGTGGCCCCTTGTGGGTGCAGTGGGTGAAGTGTGTGGGTTGCTGACAATCTGTTTGTTGCTTTTTGTGTCTGTACATGAGAGTCTAGTCTCCAGTGTCAATATGTAACTACATACTATATTTGTATTTTCGAGAATTAAGTGGCTGTCAGTGTACATAAGGCAATTATTACAGTTCCTCCAGATGCCTATGTACATCCAGCAGGATGCAGCGATAGCAGGAAAGTGCTTATCCATGGTTACAGGTCCTAATGTGTACTTGCAAGGGACAAGAGTGGAGGGCTTTTGTAACAGGATGAGGGAAGGGTGCTTACTTGGTGTAATCTGCAGCTAACCTAACCAGTGATGTTTCCCAGTACCCAAACCAGATGCTTTCTGAGTAGCAATAGTCCTAGGTGCTATAATAAGGAAAGGCAGACCTAAACAGTCCTACTAAATGCACAAATGCTGCTCACTGCACAAACCAGTTGTTCCGTGAGTAATGCAGGACTGAGGTAAAGTTCCAAGTTGTTTTTTACAAGAAAATTTCAACTTCTGGTGATTACGTTTATACAAGGCACTAGTAACTGCTGCTGCAAGAACAGCAGCTTCTCGTATAGGAGAAGCTTACATATATGATCAGAAATTTTACAATAACCATGCCTTAAGTCCAATCAGTTAAATACACAATGAGTTTTCCACAAGCAGTTCCCAGCTCAGATGGGTGAAAAGAGCCCTCCCCTGCCATAAGAGTGTAGACTTTGACCCTCTTAAGGTAAAATGACTGGTTTGGAGCTAAGGTTAAGGGACCTCAAACAGATATCTATTACTAATAAAAAAACACCATCTACAATGTATTTCGGGGCAGAACAACAGCCTTCACAGAAGTTTGAAAATGTAACTTTAAACTTTAAAGAAGTGCAAAAAAATAGCAGAGTAAACGTTCACAATTTAATGAAAATAAGCAATGTTTCCAAATGTTTGTGTCTCTACAGGGCACGGCACAGTAAGCAGTTCCACGCAAATGTGTTGAATTTATACCAGTACTGGAAATAGAAAAATCTGACTACTGAGCCATTTTGCCAATAAAACAACTACACCTAAAGCCCCTTTTGTGTGCTTCCCAACTGAGAGAAACCAGGTAAACACCTACTGCCATCAGATGAATAATCCCAGTCCTCCTAATGTAAATGCACAGTGAGAGAGTGTCCGAAGTAAAATGCTACCACAAACAAACTTAAGGAAAGGTAGTAAGTAATTCAAGATAACAGCAGTGTACTTTGAATAGCCCACAAAAGTGTAATTGTTCAATAAAAGTACTTCACTTTGTAGAAATGAGCCAAAAGCCACTCAACTGTTCAGAATTTATAAAGCCACTAAATACAATGTAAGCTGATTAATAATCCCTCCAGCCAATAAAACAACTACATGCAGGAATCTCTAGTGTGTTTTCCCATCCTATAGAGACCAGGCACCACCCACTGCCACTAGATGGAAAATCCACTTGTGCTCTTGATATAACACAGAAAAGAGCTTGCTAGAGTGTAAAAATACCCTACTTAATCCAACAACTAGTTAGATAATGAATTCAGAGCAAGTAAATCAGTAGAATTGACAATGAGAGGCAAAATGCACCTTTTTCAAAATAAGCATAAAGAAAGGCAAAAAAATAATCAAAGATATAAACAGCAGTGTAGGAAGGGAGGAGCTTAGAAAACTTAATTTACAGTAAGGGTGGACACCTTAAAATCACTAAGTTTAAAAAGCAGCTTAAAGGATGACAGAGTGGGTGGGAAAATAACAATCAGGGAGTCACCAACAGTGCTTGTAGTTTTTGCAGGCCTCGAGTCTCATCAGAAAAGAAAAAGAGGCAGCTATTCTCTGTATATTGAAGTATCAATTAAGAAACAAATTAATCAATGGAAAAAAACAAACGTGAAATATGCAGCCTAGGTAATATAAGTGTCTATCTGCCACACAGAACAAAAATGCCAGGCCAAGCACATTTCTTAAGGCAGAAAACAAAATGGAGCAGGTGAAACAGAAAGCAGTCTCATCGGTTTAAGCAACTCACAGATAAAAATTAGATTTACTTTCCTCACCCAGCAGGGAGTCACTAACAGAGCTTGTAGTTTTTGCAGGCCTTGAGTCTTATCAGAAAAGACAAAGACAGAGATGTTCTGTGTATTTTAAGTATCACTCAAGAAACAAATTAACAAATGGAAAAAAAAACGTGATATGTGCAACCTAGGTAATGTAAGTGTCTACCTGCCATCTAGAACAAAATCACCAGGCCAAGCAAATTTCTTACATCAGAAAACTAAATGGAGCAGGTAAAACAAAAAGCAGCTCTGTCATTTCAAGCATGTCTGACAAAACATAGATTTACTTTCCTTGTCCAACAGAGAGTCACCAACAGATCTTGAGTCTTACCAGAAAAGACAAAAACAAAGACATTCTCTGTGTACTGAAGTCCCAGATAGCCTAAAAGACCACCACATAAGCTATGTAATTAGACACTCCAAACAACACCACAAGGTTCTTCACTATAACACAATCAGAAACATCAGTAACTGGAAGAAACAGCGCTACTGGAAATAAAAGTCAAAGAGTCAAGAATTTTTCCTAAAAAATGGAACAATAATCCTTGGAAGAAAATTCTTTCTCTTACTGTAACATTAAAGTCTAGCTCTATTTCCTCTCCTAATAGAGAGTGAAGTTGAAAAGATTGTTAATGTGTAATAAAAAAAATCATTAACAAATTATTCTTGTTATTTAGGCCAACTGGAATATTTTAAAGGTAAATCCAGAGTTATATGACATATTGTGGCAAGAACCTAGTTTTATTTTTAAGACAGGACCCAATTTGAAGCAAAAATTCGAAAGGAGTGATGGCAATGGGAACATGAAGAGTCGGGGATGTGGGACCAATAAATGTGGATGGTGTAAACAGTGCCCTTATACTTTGGAGTCAAAAAGTATTACTTTAGGAAACTGCTTAAAATCTAAGTTAACATTTATAAAAGGGAACTGTCAAACCAGCAAAGTGATATATTTAGCCAAATGTTCGTCCTGCACAGCTTTTTACGTAGGTAAAACTGACCATGCATTAAGAAAGAGAACTTACGAACATTTGTACAATATAGAGAAAACAAATGAAAATAATGCACTATATAGACATTCACTAGTATGTGCTAATTTTCAGAAATTCACTTTTGTTATATTGGATACGGTTAAAGATTATTCTACAAGCAATATAAGTACATATAACTTAGATGAAAAGGAAGTTCGCTGGCAGCTACGTTAACACACTTCTGTTCCCCCTGGAATTAATGAATATATTTCTCTCCAACCAGTATTAAACAAGAGAGCATTGTTTTATAAGTGAAATTTGCAAAGAATACAATAAATACATACTTAGTTCATGACAGGGCACATATTTTAAAGTATATTTTATATAAGTAGGGAATATTAAATATTTTTAGATCATTTCACTTTATAATTATTCTTTTAGATCATTTCACTTTATAACTATTTTATTTACATTTTTAATTGAATGACTGTGATTGACATTTAATTATATTATGGATAAAAGGGGGGGGGGGTAACATTTGTAGCACTTGTAAACCAGATTTTGAAGAAGTCTAGTGTGGATTTAGATGAAAGTGCTTATCTGAAAGTGTTTACTTCACTGTAAATAAAGTCTTCGAATTCATCTTTTTCAAAGCGTTTTTTTTTTTTTTAATATCTACCACAATTGTAAATATTGTATATAGTTTGTTATAATAATTTACTCAATATATTCATGTATTAATTTATTGCTATTTTTAGAAATTAATAAAAACTGTTTGAATAAAAAAAAACATCAGTAACGTAAACAAATCCCTTTACTTCCAGCCTGCTTCTTAACTGGGCTCCACCTGAAACTCTTTCCTTTGATGAAGCAGTACACACAATTAATGCATTATTTCTAAATATCCAGTCAGAGCAAGCACCATTAACAATCAACAGAGTTAAAACCCAACTAGCTCCTTGGTAACTGAAAAAAAAAAAAAACATGCAACTTTGAGATAAATCCTGGAAGTCATGGCTACAAATCAAATTGCAAACATCCCCGCAACAATACAGGCAGCTAAGGAACCACAGGAAAACAATGCATAAAACATGATAAAAAAGCATATTATAGCAACATCAAAAATCATCATCAAACAATAATAAAAAAAAACTTCTGGAAATCAATAAATACATTGCTTAGTTCCTGAAAATCAGCCTAACACAGCTCATCCCCAACCAAAAATTCCCAGAGCATTGTTTCACAGTTTAACTCACATTTTATAAATACAATAACCATCCTCCTACAAAACAAAACTATTGCAAATCCAGCTATCCCAACCCAATCACTGAAGCCACAACAAACCTTCATACTCATACCAGCGCCAACATCTACAATTGAATAATATCTACACACCCTTAAAACAGCCACTGCCCCTAACCAACTTCTATCTGAATACCTCAAACTCACTGCAGATAGCCTTGCATATGCTGTCTAGAATCTAATAAACTGCTCTATTGAAGAAAAATACATCCCCAACTTATGGGAAAAATCCTACAGAATACCACTCCATGAAGGTGTCTCACCAACTGAGCTCACAAACTATAGACCAATCATTCTCTCACCCTTATCCAAAATCTTGGACAGATGTATTCACTCTCATCTTACTATGTATATTACTTCTCATAACCTCCTCTCTCTCCCTTACAGCATGGTTTAAAATCCAATCACAGTACAACCACTGCCCTTCTAAAGTTCACAGATATAATTAATCACAACAGAAATTCAGTTATTCTAACCTCAGCCTTGCATCTAAACGTATCCAAGGCATTCAGCACAGTCAACCATCAAGTTCTCGTAACTAAACTCTCTTCATATGGGCTATCACCCTCCTCACTTAACTGGTTTCTTAGTTACTAATAGGTCCCAAGTAGTGAAATGGCAAGATGATTTCTCCTCTTTCCTTCCTATATCCATCAGTGTCCTACAAAGCTCCATCCTAGGACCACAACTGTTTAGCTTATTTATAAATGACCTAAACACAGCAGCCAAACAGGCCACCACAGTACAATACTCCGATGACTTCACTCTAATATGCACTGTTAGACTCTCCCAGAAATACATCTCCTCCTGCGGCTTAACAACTCACAACTTCTCCTGAATCTAAAAAAAAAAAAAAAAACTACTTTTCACCCCCCAAATCTCTCCTCCTTCCAAAAAAAAAAAAATGTTATGTTCAACTATGCGATGTCAGATCTGACCTTACCCAACCTAGACACTGATTATGAAGCTCTTCGGTTCTGGGTCACTGAGTCCTCCCCTACCCATAATTCCCTGAACTCCATCTCAGTACCTAAGACTGAGTTTCTCCCACATTAGTTAGTATGTCAATATATAGACTAATGCATGTGAATATCAATCATATAAACCCTATTCAAGACTAAGTCCAGAATACAGGGAAGAAAAAATGGCAAGGTTATGACAAAAGAAGCAGTAAAAACTACTCACAGACAGGGTCTGCCAGAGACACCTCGGTTATCAGAAACCTAGTTGTGACAATTTGGAAGGGGGAAGGTGAGGAGGAGGTTGAAAAGGATGAAAATCAGACAACATGGATCTACTGTTATGGTAAGTACATGAATTTCATATCCAGTGTTGTCTATTTTCGTCCGATTCAGCTATGGGGGCAGATTCCCAAGCACATAAACCTGGGTGGTATCAAGGAAGGACATTTCTGGGGATGGTGGAACATGATCTAGATTGTTCATCAAGCTTGTAACGAGATACAAAGATATAAACTGTTCACCACATAGCTGCTGCACAAATATAATCAATAGGTATTCTACTGGCAAATGCTATTGCAGTGGCCACTACCCTTGTGGAATGAGCCTTGGGTATAGATTGTAAAAGCAATCCCTTTTTGTTGTAAACAAAGGAATGCATTCTGATAACCATTTAGAAAGAGTAACCTTAGCCACTGCTTTGCCCAGTTTTAAGTTTTGACAACACAAAGAATTGATTTGATTTCCTGAATAGTTTGGTCTAATGAAGACAGTAGAGATGGATGTTCAACATATGTAGCATGTATTCACCCTTGTTTGAAAATCTTGGAAAAAAGACTAATAGGCTTATTGACCAATTTATTTTATTTTTTATTTATTTTACATTTGATTACCGGGAAAGTCCAACTGGACAAAAATCCTTTTTCAGCTGAGGCCCAAGGAGAAAAGCTCAACATTTAACATGCAACAATGATTATAATTACAAATACAAGGTTTACATATACATGACTTGACATTTGTGTTAAACATATAACATTGGATAAAAATACATTTATGTAAATATTCCTATTAATGGCATTGCTGCATAGTCTACTACAAGAAAAGAGAGAATTATTCTTAAAAAAAACAAAGTAAAGAAATCTATCAGGAAAATGAGTGACTTACAGAATGTAAACCAGGTATAATTAATAACAATCTGTGGGTGAGCAATATTCACAGATGTACCATGTTGATAACTTGTAGTTGGAGAAGATACAGTAGAGTATAAACATTGAAACAATTGCAACTTAAAGAGAATAGTTTTACTACAGTCCTTGAAAACACGCTTTAAACTGTAATAAGAATGGTTAGAAGTATTTTGAAAGGTGAGATGTGATCTGATTTGTATAAAGAAAGCACAGTTGTGTACACTTACCATAGGTTCATAGATTCATAGTTAGGTATAGGCTATTGGCCATAGGGCCTATATAAGCCTAACCAAAGGTACCCTGGCTTTCGCCACCCAAGAAAATTATTTTCTTATGCCACTGTCGAGCAGAGCCACAGAAGTGATCCCCGGGGTGAATTTTCTATCTCCCATCCAATCATCAAGATTTTTCTTGAACAGTGCTAATGAGGAGCTTTGTTTGATATAGAGTTTGTTCCAGAGTATGGGAAGTATCTGGGACAGGAATCTATCCCTCCAGCATGTTCTGTTTATTGTGGTGACGAGGTTTAGGTTCCTAGAGCGTATAGCTCGTAGGGATTGGGATTTCTTTAAGTGGAGCATGTCTAAAAGCTCTGGGTTTGACATAGCTTTGTGTGTTAGGCACAGATCGCCTCTGAGTAGGCGATATGCAACGGAGTAAAGCTGCAGTTTTTTGAGACGGTCTGCATAGGGCATCTCTTTGAGGCCGGTAATCCTCCGTGTGAGGTATTTCTGTGGCCTTTCTAGTTGTTGTAGATGTTCGAGTGTATTCACTGTTGCAGTCATCCCATTTGGGTTATTATCTGCTTGCAGTAGCCCTCAGTCGACTTGATTAACAAAGTCTTGGGGCCCTGTGTCGGTTGCTGTCTCTTCTTCTGTGACGTCAGGTAGTCAGGGGTATAAAACATGCAGCCGACACCATTGCATCAGTTTTTCTTGCCCCCCAAAATAAATAAATAATATATATATATATATATATATATATATATATATATATATATATATATACACACATATGCATACACACACAAGGTTATACCTACAATAAAAAAGCAAATACACCAAAAAGCTTTTAAGCATAGTAAAGGAGATTAGAGGTATAGCCAAAAAATGTCAGGAGGCTGGAGGGAGGGTAACCAGGACTGCAACAGTGAATACACTCATACATCTACATTTATGGTAAGTGTACACAACTGTACTATGTTCTTCATGTTTCACTGTTGCAGTCATCACATTTGAGTAGATTCCCAAAGCTAAGGATGGGAGGAGGAATTTAGATAGCATTAGGACCAGCTATAAGGCCCTGCAAGACTGCAGTGGCAAAGCCAGCTCTGGATTTAGAGAAAATTGGAAAATGGTAATGCTTGGTGACAGTATGTACAGAACTCCAGGTAGCAGCTTCTAGGATGTCCCTGGTAGGGACACCTCTGAGAAAGGCTGTAGAGGTAGATGCAGCCCTGGTTGAATGGGATCTGATCCCCTGTGGGATTGGTTTTCCATGGTGCTTATAGCAGAATTAAATGCAATGGCCTATCCATTTAGAAATGGTTTGCCTTGAAATAGCCTTCCCCTTTGCCCCTGCAGCAAATGCCACCAGCAGGTGTTCAGACTTCCTTTGAGGTTTAGTCCTGTCCAAGTAAAATCTAAGTTGTCTGTGCACATCTAAGGAGTGCAGTATCCATTCCCCTTTATTCTGTGGATTAGGAAAGAAGGTTGGCAAATGAATGGACTGATTAAGAGCCACACTGGATACCCACTTTGGACATGAAGGAGGGATTTGTTCTGAGGGATACCCTGTCAGCATGAAAGATGATGAAAGGCTCCACTGCCATAAGGGCCTGTAATTCACATATCCTTCTTGCTGAAGTGATTGCTAAAAGGAAGGCTGTTTTCCAAGAAAGGAATTTTAAATCTGCACTAGTAGCTGGCTCGAAAGGAGGAAGAGTGAATTTCTCCAATACAAAGTTAAGGTCGTAGGCTGCAGTTGGGGCTCTCCTGGGTGGTCTTAAATGTTTGGCTCCTCTGAGGAACTGCTTGAGCAGTGGATGAGAGAAGAGGGGAGGTTCTGTGCTATAATGAGCTGAAAGGAGGAAAAAGAAAGGCCCTTGTGAAGCATCTCAGTTAAGTATTGCAGAATCTGAGGTAAATTGGGTGCTGCTGTACTCATCCCTTGAGATTGGTTCCAGGCACAGAATCTTTTCCATTTTTCAGCATAAGATTTTCTAGTACTGGGCCTCCTTGCCTCTAAAATGATATCATGACTGGTTTACTGAGGGATGGTAAAGGAGAGATTAGGTAATTAGCCAGGCTGCTAGGTTCAAGGTTTGAAGCTGAGGGTGCAGAATCTGGTTCTCCTGCTGAGACAACAGGGTAGGGGTCTGAGGCAGGTGCCATGGGGCCAACAGTGACACACTGCGCAAGAAAGGGTACCCATTGTTGGCGTGGCCAGTCTCGTGCAATCAATATCATCCTTGGTTTGTCCTGCTTAATCTTTAGTAGCACTTTGGAGAGGAGAGGCAGAGGAGGAAAGGCATAAACTGATAGGTTTTTCCAGCTGAAGGACAGAACATCCACTTTCCAAGCTTGTTTGTGGTGAGTCCTTGTGTAAAATTTGTTTAATTGGTAGTTCTGGGGAGAGGCAAAGAGGTCTATATATGGGCTCCCCATTTGTATGTCAACATGTTGAAAGTCTTTGGTTCCAGTTTCCACTCATGTGGGTCCATGAGGTTTCTGCTTAGTCCCTCTGCCAATGTATTTAGTTTTCCTGGCAGGAACTGAGCTTGTAGATGCACTTGGTAGCTCAAGGTTGTGTTCCACAGTGCCATGGCTAGTCTGCAGAGGGGGTAAGAATGGGTACCCCCCTGCTTGTTTATGTACCATGTAACAGTGGTACTGTCTGTCTTTACCATTAATTGTCCTTGAAGCATGTGGTCATTGAAGGTTGTCAGAGCATTCTGTACAGCTAACATTTCTTTTTGATTGATATGTAGGTGCATTTGAGTTGGGTTCCATTTGCCCTGAATGCACTTCCCTGCCAGGTGAGGCCTCCATGCATAGTCTGATGCATCTGTTGTTCGGGTTTGTGTGGCAGGGGGTAGAGTGAATGGTAGTCCCTTGTTTTGGTGGCAGGCCTCTGCCCACCAAAGGAACTCTAACCGTAGGCAAGCTATGATAGGAATCATTGCTTCTAGATCCTGAGAATGTTGACACCATAGGCTTTTTAGATACCATTGCAGTTTCCTCATATGCAGTCTTGCATATGGAATTAGAAGAATGCAGGAGGCCATGAACCCCAAGGCTTGCAGTATTTGCCTTGCAGATAGCAGGGTTTTTGTGGCCACTAGTTTGATGTAGGTTGTCAAATGCATTTCTTTCTCTGGCGTGAGGAAAGCCATCGGGGAAGTTGTATTCAAGCTTGCTCCCAGGAATATAATTTGAGAGGGTACCAGGTGTGGTTTATTTTCATTTATGGTGTACCCCAGACAAGTTAGCACCCTTTGTACAAAAGCCAGATGATTCAAAAGTATGTCATGGCTTTCTGCCTGAATTAGACAATCGCCCAGGTATGCGTATATTTGAATATTTCTTTGCCTGCAAAATGCAATGACTGGAGCTAGGCACTATGTGAATACCCTGGGCGCAGTAGATAAGCCAAAGGGCAGTGCAGAGAACTGATAGTGCATGTAGCCTGCTTTGAAGTGTAGGTATCTTCTGCAAGATTCCCTGATTGGGATGCTTCCTTTAAATTGAGTGTTGCCAACCAGGCATCTTTGCCTAGCATAGGAAGCAACTGGTGAAGAGTTAGCATCTTGAATTTTGGAATCACCAAAAAGGTGTTTAAAGTGGAACGGTCCAGAATAGGACGCCATGAATTGACTTTTCTGGGTACCAGGAAGTCTTGAGTAGAAACCTTGTTCCTTTTCCTCTTCTGGTACAGTTTGAATAGCCTTTATGGTTAGGAGAGAGAATACTTGCTTTTGAGCCTCTGCCCACTGATTTGCGGGTAGATCTGGCCAACCGTTTGGAATTGGTAACGTGTGGAAGTGAAATCTGTATCCTTGGGACACCATATGTAAAACCCATTTGTCCTGGGTAATGAGTTCCCAGTTTTTTGCATGTAGAGCACTCTTTCTCCCCAAAGGGGCAGTCAGTTGAGAAGTGCTTGGAAGTTTTAAAGTTAAGTCATTGAGACAGTTTACCATAGGGGGAGTTTTACTACTCCCAGATTTGGAAGTGGGGACCCCCACTGCTTAGTCCTGTGCGTACCCTGGTACTGAAGCCTGGGTGTTCTGCTGTATCTGGGTTTGGACTGAAAAGGCCTGGAAGAGGCAGGAAAGGACCAATTCTTAGAAGGCCAATGCCTACTAAATCTTGGAGGTTGTTCTTGTAAAAAATCTTTAACAGTTTGCATAGATTTAGCTTTTTCCTCCATCTTTTTAAGAACTTCTGCCTTGTTGCCAAACAGGCAGTCCTGATTTAAGGGAGCATCCAGTAATTTAGCTTTAACATGATCTGGCAAGGATTGCTCCTTAAGCCAAGCATGCCTTCTAAGTACAGACCCAGTGACAACAGCCCTGCAAGATGCCTCTAGTGAATCAAAACCACATTGCAAAGTATGTTTTCCAACCTGTTCAGCAGAATGCATTAAATCCTGTAAATCCTTATTTTCAGCACAATCAGGAATCAACATAATTTTCTGTTTAAGCAATCCAATAATATGCTGCTGATACTTTAACATATGAAACTGGCAGTTTAAGGCCCTAATGGCCAAGGTTGCTGAAGTGTATACCTTCTTACCCCATCTATCCAGCGCCCTGGAGTCTCTATCAGAGGGGGTAGGATTTTTGGCAGTAGTAGCTTTAATGCCCTTGGGACCCTGTGAAATGGTCTCAGGATCCACAGTAGGATTTTTGAAAAGGAACTTGTGAGAGTCAGGAACCCTGTAATATTTATCAGGGTTTCTGGGAGCAGAAGGTAAAGAGTCAGGGGCCAAGCTAGATTCCGAAAAGGTATCATCAACAATGTATAGTACAGGAGGGATAGCTAAAGGCCTGTGTTGGGGCAGGAGTAAGAAATCCCTAAGCCTCTTTTTAGAATCAGAGAAATCCTGACTTTCCCAACAAAAATGCTCCCTAAGAGTATGCAAGGTTTCACCAAAAGAAAAATCCTCTGGGGGGGAAGCAGAGGGAATAGAGTCCTCAGCATCAGAATCCTCATAGGTACAGTACGAATGAAAATCTTTATGAGATATTTGCTTTCCACAAGAAATGTAATTATTTACTTTTACTGACATCAGTTTAGAGCAAGAAAAAGTTTCCCCAACAGGGTACTTAGCTTTTAGTTGAAGACATCGGTTCTGAAACTTGAAAACAAAAATTTCAGGAGTCGGCCGACCGGCACTTGCGAACTGCTTCTACTTTGGCCACCGCACGGCAAGAAAGACTAATGTAATGGCATCAGCTGCATGTTTTATACCCCTGACGTCACGGAAGAAGAGAAGCAACCGCAGGACCCAAGACTTTGTTAATCAGGCCGACTGAGGGCTACTGCAAGCAGATAACCCAAATGTGATGACTGCAACAATGAAACATGAAGAACATCTAATATTACCTAGAAAAAGAGTGTTTAGAGTATACTGGACATTGCATTGGAATTCTTTTCTTATCCAGGATTTGTACAAGCAGCATAGCCATATATTGGTTAAGTGAAACTTATGAGTTATTTTAAAGGGAGATAAACTGGAATAGATGTTATTTCTGATGGCAAGCTATTCCAAATTTTAGCTGTGTGGTTTGAGAAAAGGGAGTTGCCTGATTTATTGTTAGCTTTGGTGACATTTAACAAGGATTTACTATTCGAGCGAAGTACATGTTTGTTAGAGTAAGGAGTTAATACGTTTTGAAGTGATGGTCTTTTTTCGGGTTGGTGCAGGATCTTATGTGCCAAGCATAGTTGGTGATAATTTATTAGCGGAGGGAGTTTTCGCCAATTCAGTTGCTGGAGGGGAGTGCAATGATGTGTCCTAGAGCTGGAGTCAGTAGCAAATTTTGCAATTTTATTATAGCAGGATTCTAATTTGATAAACCTGATTTCCTAAGGTTTGTGAGAACTGGTGATGCACAGAGAAGAGTTGAAATAAGATGTGTTCTAGCTATAATGTTTTTTCCATTAGTGAAATATGTTTTATTGCTATACAGTGTACCTATTTTTTGTGGACTTAATTCATGGTTTGGGCAATATGGATTTCAAATATCAAACTACTGTTGATTTATATAGCTAAAAGTTTTGTGTGTTGTATGGGAGTGATGATGGTGTTATTTAGTGATGAAATGCTGAAGGAGGGAGGAAGGGTAGTGTTTCTAGTGGGGTAGAAAAGCATAAGCTTGGTTTTGTTGAGGTTCAAAATAAGTTGAGAATTAGTTAGCCAAGCTTCTACTGCAGTGAAAGATTGTTGTGTTATTGATTGCAGATGGTGTAGAGAAAAAACTGCACATATTAGTGTAGAATCATCCGAGTACTGTACAAGAGATGCATGAACTGTCGATGTGTGGAGATCGTTAGTGAAGAGAGTAAATAGGAGGGAGCCAAGGATAGAACCTTGGGGAACTCCTAAAGTGATGGGTAGTAGAGAAGAAAAGGTTTGTTGCCATTCAACTGCTTGCTGATGGCCTGCTAGATAGTCTCTGAACCAGGACAAGTAGACTGGCTAAAGTTGAGTTCGGTAAGTACATTTAAGAGTTTGCTGTGAGAGGCCATATTGAAAGCCTTAGAGAAGTCAAGAAAAACAGCAGAGAGAAATTTGCCATTACTTCTGTGGTGGCTGACTATGCCAGTGAAGGTCATAAGAGCAGAGGTGGTGCTGTGAAGGGGTCGGAACCCATGTTGGGTACTGGATAGTAATTTGTTAGTAAGTAGGAAGTCCATAACTTTTGTGTGTATGCATCTTTCCATTATCTTGGATATGGGTGAGAGTATAGCAATTGGCTGATAACTGGATAATTCTGTTGACTTGCAGCCTTTGGGTAAAGGGATAATATATGAAATTTTCCAAACCAATAGAACTAGTTGTTCAGTAATGGAACAGTTAATGAGGACAGATATAGGGATGGAGACGGCATCAGCTGCAATTCTAAGATATTCTGCAGGAAGTTTATCTGCAGCTAGGGTAGTGGGTTTCAGTTTTTTAGTAGTTTTTTTAGTAGTTTCTTTACTGTGTTGATAGATACTTTTGTCAGAAGTAGCAATTTATATGCTTTTTTGCACTAAGTTTTAGTTGTGCAAAAATTATGCCTGCATTACTAAAATTTGGGGTGTTAAGTTCTATGGCTTCAAGAATGAGGTTGGTTTTAAATAGAATAGCTATTCCTCCACCCCCTTTGGCCATTCGGTCTTGTCTTAGTGTATTATACACTGGTGGTAGAATTTCTTTGTTAGATATATCAGGTTTTAGCTAAGTTTCTGTGATTACAGCACTATTTGTGGAGTATATGGAAAGAACTGCATGTAGTTCATGGATTTTGTTTGTAATGCTTCTGATGCTAATGGTTAATATTAAGATGGTTTCATAGGAAAATTTGGTATATAATAGGTTTAGTTGCAGGGTTGGAAGGGTATACTGTCTAGACTACTGCTAGACCCTGGTTTAGACTGAATATCACCACTGAGAATAAGTTTAGATACAATGTCTAATATGGTTCTAATAATTTTGACTATGTATTTGTTGTATTTTAGGGAGATGTGGGGGTGTTTTGGTGTGAGATTACAGTGAAGTTGAGTTGGCAAAATGTTACACATGTGGGGGGATATAATAATTATTTTATGCCAAACTGTGTACGGGTAATCACTTGAAGTGGGATGGGAGTGATTTGAATTATTCAGAAGGGTTTGGTAGGAAGTTACATGTGTGGTTAGTGAAAAGGTCAGTAAGGCAAGGCTATATAATGCTATCATTTTGAGGTAGTGATTTATTAGTAGGATACCAGGTAAAATTGATATTACAATTAGTATCAAGTAAGCTACCCTTAGACTACTGAATCAGAACTTGAATATAATTGATTTGATAACCTACTTTATCATAAGTGGGCTATACTTACTAAAATGAGTAGCACAATAATTTGACTGTGTAGAACTTGTTTGACTGGATAATGATAGTTTGTGTGTGTGGTTGGTTTCAAATAAATATAGGTGTAGCTGTGGGTGGGAAATGGAGATAGGGTATGAGAACAGAGCAGGAAGATCCTTGATGCAGTGTGGGAATACTTCAAAAAACAATCAGCAACTTTAGTAAAGGTACATTTGTTTTTTAAAGTTCTAAGTCCATAATAATTTCTTCATAGAGCACAGACTGATTTTACACTTAAATGCAAGTCAAGCAAAATAAATCAGAGAGCTCCTATTATTGTTGTTTTTTTGCTCTTAAGTAGCCCTTTTTGAAGTAATGGCACAGACTCCCACCCTGGATATATCAGATTAAGGTGTAGATACCTGAACTGAAATATAGCTAAGAAGCACTTATTTTATGTTATTTAGTATCTTTTTAAAGTCTTTTCCCCTTTTAAAACTGAGAGGAGGGGGCGTGAAGAGGAGGCTAGCAGATGTCAACCCTGGTAATATGCACCCTTACAATTAAATACAGAGAAGCAATTGTCAATTAGAGCACCTACAATAATTTTAAGCAAAACATTTCTTTGATTTTTCTGTTCACGTGCACCCTTGTTTCACGTACAATTTATTGTTAGAAGGGATACTGTCTGCACTCACAGAGGTGGGGGGGGGGGGCTCAGTATAACTGGATATCATGCAAAATTAGTTTTAAGCAAAACTTTTCCTTGATTGCCTATTCACATATCCTCTTGTTTCAGGTATGATTTATTGTTAGAAGGGATAGTGTCCGCACTTGCAGAGGTGGGGGAAACACAGTAAGACCAGATATTCTGCAAAATTAGTTTTAAGCAAAACTTTTCTTTGATTTTCTGTTCACATGCACCCTTGTTTCAGGTATGATTTACTGTTAGGAGGCATAGTGTCCAAATTTGCAGAGGTTGGGAAGAACCCATTGAGACAGGATATTCTGCAAACTTAGTTTTAAGCAAAACTTTTCTCTGATTTTCTGTTCACATACGCCCTTGTTTCAGATGTAAATTATTGTTAGAAGGGATAGTATCCCCACCCACAGAGGTGGGGGTGGGGTCTAGTAAGACCAGATATTCTGCAAAATTAGTTTTAAGCAAAACTTTTCCCTGATTTTCTGTTCACGTGCATTTAAGTTGGTTTAGGATGCCACCTTAGGAAGGAAAGATACATCAGTTCTCAAGGAAACTCTGTTTTTGTTAAGACCAAATAGGGAGGCTTGAAGGAAAGT
Source organism: Protopterus annectens (assembly GCF_019279795.1). Taxonomy (NCBI): domain Eukaryota; kingdom Metazoa; phylum Chordata; order Ceratodontiformes; family Protopteridae; genus Protopterus; species Protopterus annectens. Next base: position 1,380,201,442 of record NC_056729.1, read on the forward strand.
GCTTGTTTCTCTGAAACATGTTTGGCTGAAGTAACTGACACTAGAAAAAATGTTTTCCAAGAAAGAAACTTCCAATGCAGACTGTTCAAAGGATGGCTGAGTCAATGCCTGTTTATATGATGGTAATGTTCCATACAGATACCGGGTGTCTGATGTGGCCATAGGAGAAAAGTTCCCTTCAAGAAGGACTTCAAGACTTTTCAAGAAGCGACAGAGTTGTCATTCTGACCTATGTGGAAACTTGACATAGCTGCCATTCGCATTTTGATAGTTGAATAACTGAAGCCACTGTGGAAAAGTTCAGGCTGGAATTCTAAAATAGAAGGAATTGGGGCAGAGGAAGGTTCTAAACTCCTTGACATAGCCTAAATGAAGAATCTCTTCCATTTGCTATAGTACATTTTCGAGAAGATGATATGATCTCAGCAAGCCTAGCATCTCTGGCTAAGGTTACAACTGAAGGAAACAAGTGGTTAATTTCATGGCTTTCCAGTCCACAGGAGGCATCCCAGATTTTTATTATTATTTATTTATTTGCAGTTGGTTTATCAGGATAGTCCATTGGGCCAAGATGAACCTGTTTTCAATGGAGTCCTGGGGAGAAAAGCTCCAAACAATTGAGGTTACAGTAGGTTATTAAAGATGATTATACATTGTAAAACTTTAAATAGACAAATAAACACATATTACAATTAATTCAACAAGTTATGACACATATCAGATACAAAATTAGAAGGATTTTACAAAGTTAGAAATGAGAAGTCATCGCATATTAAGTGTCATGCACTTAAGAGGTAGAGTGTAGAGTATTCATGCAGATACCATAGTAATAGTAGGAGTGTAAGAGTTAGGTGAAATGATAAAGTGAGATCACAGATGTAAGCAGGGGAAGGAAGGAATGTTAGTATCCAGTGTTAGTTAAGTGGGGTGGGAGCAAGAGCAGTCCCAGTGGGATAGTAGATATGAATGAAGAGATTTTTTGAAAATAAAATGGTTAGAGGTGATACGGATAGATGGAGGTAGGGAGTTCCAGAGGCGTGCTAGGCCATGTGATAGAAGGTTTTTGCCTGGGGGACGAGTTGGTATGTACACTTGTAATAGATTTTGGTTGTTAGACCTTAATATTCTATCAGGTATGTGCATTTTAAAGACAGAAGACAGGGAGGGGCAGAGGGAGGGGTTGAAAATGAGCTTATGTGCGAGAGATAGTTGAGTATAGGTGAGATACTTGGGTAGTTCTAGCCATTTTAATTGTTGGAGAGAGGAACAGTGGTGGGTAGAGGACTTTTGGCTGGTAGCAAACTTGGCAATTTTGTTGTAGCAGGAGGAAAGTTGTGTTTTCATGGAGGTTTGTAGATTAGTTAGAAGTGGAGCTCCATAGAGTAGGGAGGGAATAAGAAAGGAAGTAGAGAGAGTGATTTTAGTGGCAGTAGTAAGGAAGTGGTTTTGTCGATAGAGCATGCCTAGTTTTTGATGGGGTTTTTTTACATTTAGTTGAAGATGGAAGTTGAATTTTAGTTGGTTATCAATTTGGACTCCAAGTAATTTGGTCTCTGTCACCAGTTCCAATGGAATGTTATTCTGACTAGTAATAGAGAATGTGTTTATATTGAAAGAGTTGACTTTAGAGGGGGTGAATATCATTAATTTGGTTTTAGAGGCATTGAGCGCTAGATGATTTTTTTCCCATCCATTGCTCTGTGGTTGAAAAAGCATCCTGAGTTAGCTTTAGGAGTGTAGGGATAGATGTGGCAGTGCAGATAATGGTAGAATCATCTGCATATTGGATGATGTTGGAGAGAGGGATGGTGCTGTGAAAGTCATTTATAAATATGTTGAAGAGGAGGGGACCTAATATGGAGCCTTGGGGGACTCCGGTTGGGGTATTAAGAAATGAGGAGGTTGCCTTTTTCCATTTTACTGCTTGATATCTATTGGATAAGTAGCTGGAGAACCAGTTCAATGATGAGGGAGATAGGTTAAGTTTTGAGAGTTTGGTTAAAAGCAAGCTGTGTGAAATAGTATCAAAGGCTTTAGAGAGGTCGAGTAGAAGAGTAGAGACAATAAGGCCAGAGTCCCGGGCTTTGTTAACAGTTTCAAGGAAGGAGAGGAGTGCTGTGGTTAGGTCTGAATCCATGTTGTGTGGGAGATAGTAGGTGATTATCTAAGAGATGTGGTAGGAGTTGAAGTTGGATACACTTTTCAAGGAGTTTAGAAAGTGGTGACAGGATAGCGATGGGGCGGAAGTTAGTAACATTGTTATTGTTGCCACCTTTATGTAAAGGTATGATGAAGGCCTTTTTCCAGATTTGGGGAACTATGCTTTCTTGGATAGAGCGGTTGATTAGTATGCTAATGGGGTAGGCAATTGCTTTAGCAGCTATACTAAGAAAGTAGGAATGGATGTCATCAGGAGCATTGGTGCATGGCTTTAGTTTTTGAAGGAGTTTTTGGATGGTAGAAGTGGATATAGGTTTAAATGAGAATGGAGGGGGGTGTTAGGAGGTGAGGAAGTGAGAGTAGGAGAGGAGGTGGATGGTAAAGAGTAAGTAGATGTGAATGTGAGAATGGTAGTAGTGCTAGGTGTAGGTTTGGTAGGGGAGGATGAGGTTGAGTTGGAGAAAGTGTTGTTACAGAATGAAGAGGTTAGTTTGGAAATAGATTCAATGAAAAAAGAGTTGAATTGAGTAGCTAAGTCTATATCTGGGGTATTAGGGTCTGGGGTGGGGGTGGCTGGTGTACTAGGATTAAGTAGAGTAGAGATGCCCTTCCAGAATTTTTGAGGATTTGTTTTGTTATTGTTTTGGAGTATGGAGAAGTAATTTTGTCGATCAGAGATGATGTGCTTTTTTACCCTGTTTCTAAGTGTCTTGTATTCATTATGGATGAGGGGGGGTCTTATTTTTCTGGTAGTGTTTCCAGGCTTTATCTCTTTGCCGCATTGTTGCTAGTGTGTTTTTGGTAAGCCAATGGGCAGTTTTAATTTTGATTCTCTTTGTTCTTAGAGGAGCATGGAAGTCTAGTAATTTTAAGAATGTAGTGTTGAAGTGGGCAACAGCATTATCTAGGGGTAATGTTTTTAGACAATTACAGTTTATTTCTTTTAGGGAGTTAGCAAAGGTTGATGGGTTAAAGTTTTTTTGATTATGGATTTTAATACAGTTGTGGGTGTGATGAAGGAGTAAGGGGAGACATCGAGAGTAAATGGGTAAGTGGTCACCAAGGGGATCGGGAAGAGTTCCACTACCAGAAAAATAGTGGGGATGAGAGACTAAGATCCAGTCCAAGATACTGCCGCTAGAGAGGTTTTTTGAGGGGCGTGTTATAGAGGTGATTAGCTGTGTAAAATTATGTAAGTTGATGTTAAGTGGGTTTGTGGGAGACTGAATGGAAGCCCAGTTAATATTCATGTCACCTAAGATTATTGTTTCATTGTTAATGTTGTTGGTGAGCCAGGAGAGGATGTCTTCTAGTGTGGAAGTATTATCCCCTGGGGGGATGTAGAGTGACGCTATACATATGTGTTTATGTTTGTTAACTTGAAGTAGTGTTATGAGTAGTTCAGCATTTTTAAATTGAGGAATAGGTTTGTTATAGGGAGTAACTGACAAGGAGGTTGAGTAGAGGAGAGCTACTCCTCCACCTTTTTTGTGAGACCTGTCTTTTCTGATGATAGAATAGTTTGGTGGAATTATTTCAGAGTCTTTTATATGGGGTTTTAACCATGTTTCTGAGATGGATAAGATGTCTGGTTTATTGTGTTTCAACCAGTCATGGAGGTTCGGCAGTTTGTTAACTATACTTTGAGAGTTTAAGGAGGTGAGTAGTAAGGACTTGTTTTTGATTGTTGAGGAGGTGGGGCCTGGGTTAGGATGGATATCGCCTGATAGTAGATTGGTAATGGAATATAGGATTAATTTGGAGAAGTAATTGGACAATTTAGAGACTATATTAGGATCTATTGTGATTTTGTAGGAATTGGAAATTGTTATATGGGAAGAGTGTGTCTTAGTGTTTATAAGTTTATATGGAAAAAGTAGGAGGTTGTTTATAGGGCAAAGGTGGGGGGAAATGGGGATGTCTGTCTGTGGTAGAGAGGAGGTAAGATGGTTAGTTACATGGAAGGACTGGGAATGGTAGGAATAATAGGGCTGTGTGAGGTAGTACAGATAGGATAAAATGAGGAGTAGAGTTAGTAAGAAGGAGAAGAATGGGGGTTTTGAAAGCATAATGAAGAGGAGCTAATGGTACTTATTAAGTGGCTGTTGAGTAATATTTGGAAGTAGGAGATAATTATGTGAAAATGAGCTATTGGTGACTAAAGTACAGGTGAAAGTGTGAAAGTTGAGAAGGATTGAGTGTGATGTGGTTTGGGAGTAGGTGTTGAGATAAATGATTAAAGTTGGATAGGAGATTAGTGTATGAGAGGTAAATGAAGTTAATGTTGGTGGGAAAAAGGAATGGGTGTTTTCAGGGTATAGGAAAATGATTGGTCTGAAAGAGGGTGGGAGAAGGAATGGGTGTTTCTAAAGTATTGGAGACTGATTGGTGTAAATTGGGCGGGAAAAGGAATGGGTGTTTCTGGAGTATTAGAGGAAGATTGGTTGTAATGTTGGTAGGTGTGGCTATGGGGAGATAAAGGTAGAGGTTGTAGGGGTGGGTGGAATTTGGGGGCAGGGTAGGGGAGCGGAGTGAGCCCGCAGGGCGAACGGAGCGGGAAGAACCAAAGGGGTCAGGAGAGGATCGAAAAGAACCAAAGGGGTCAGGAGAGGATTGAAAACCTATCAGTGGAGTGTTGAGTAGCAGAAGGGTAAGTAGAGGGGACCTGGATATAGTAGGTATAATGTGCTAAATGTTATAAAAATGAGAGGGAAGAAAAGGAAAGGTTAGAGTTTAAAGATAGTGTAAGAGTAAGTGAATTGCAGCAGATATCAGTGGAGAGAGGATGCCATCTAGTGGACAATTGGAGAATAGCACCTTAGCACAACAGGGCAAACCCTGGTCTGGGTTGGACTGAAGGGAGAAGGGAGCAAGAGAATTCAGAGAACTAGGTGAGGGTAAAGAACGGAGATAGGAAAAAAGAGGGGTTAGGCTGCTGGCTTTCCTGGCAGGAAGCAATAGAACACCTAGCAGGGCTTACAGACTATAGTATTTCAAGGCTAGGCAGCAGATACACAAACTTCCTTGAGTTCCTCTGGGAGACGCTTGGTATAGGCAGCAGAGTTTGTTGAGATTGCTTTGTGCAATTGGCTGAGAATGTAGTATTATTTGTTTAGGTGTAGGTGTCCACCCAGGCATAATCACAAGGGGTAAACCAGGGCAAAAGCTGGAGAACAAGAGAAAAAAGTGAGAGATAAGTTGTAATTTAGTAGGCAATAACACAGTATCCCTAGAGCAGTAAGCAGAAGAAAAATAGCAATTTTAAGTAGCAGTGAATTGAATAAATCACATTGGTTAATAGTTGGATTCAGTCAAAAGCATTTGTACAGTGTAGAGCAGTTCAGCGTTACTAGATTGCTCAATTGTACAATTTGCCAGCCTTAACTGCCTTGAACAGCCTTAAATCGAACACTTTGACAAAATGGGGCACTTTTCTGTTTTAAATTCCACATAAATGAGTTGCCATTAGCAGAGTACATTTAAGGCAGATTTAGAGCGTATACGAGCACTCCGTTTTACACACAGGTTTTTCTAAAAAGGCAGTCCAATGTCGCTGTGTTTAAAACAGATTAAAATAGTGTCTGAAATATTATACAGTAAAAACAGTATCAAGCCTCTAAAAGCTAGAGCTTAAACTAACGCTCCGTTTTACACATAGGTTCTTCTAAAAAGGCGGGACAATGTCGCGGTGTTAAAACAGTGTAAAATAGCGTCTAAGGTATTATACAGTTAAAAACGTATCAAGCTTCTAAAAATATTTCCAGTTTTACAAATAGGCGCTGGTACATGGACAGGGTAATATCACATTGTTCAAAACAGTTCGTAAGCTTGTAAAACAATTAAGCATAAAGACAGATTCAAGCCTCTAAATGTACAGTTTAAAAAGTAGGCATGACTAACTTAGGCGAGGCAAAGTCGCAGTAAATAAAATAGTTCAGCGCTTCTAGACTACTCAGATTACCAGTAAGCTTGTAAAACAAAAAACAGATTCAAGCCTCTAAACTTTCAGTTTAACAAGTATGCATGACTAACTTAGGCGAGGCAAAGTTGCAGTAAATAAAACAGTTCTGCGCTTCTTGACTATACAGATATTACAATTTGGCACAACTAGTTAGATATGGTAGGGTCGCAATTACATCAGAGTCTAGCTAAGCACTTTGTAACCCTAATATGGCGGTTCATGTTAGAATAACATTATACCCTCAATCTATATGTTATTTAAAATGACATAAGTCATAACAGTCCTTGAGTCGATAGATACAGCTTGTGGTTAAAATACAGAGACTCCACACCTACAGATTGACTTTAGAGCAATTAGTCCAGGGACATTCTTGCGGGTAGTTAGTTAGCAAGTCAGGTACCGGTACAACCAAGATATTAGGCAGAAAATCAATGTAAAGTTAAAACTGTTATTGTACTTTTCAAATAGAGAACACAAAAGCATTAACAGAGGATACAACGATGCAAGTACAAATAGGAAAACTTACTGGAGGTGTAGATGCTCAGCCAAGGAAGCGCAGCAGCTGAAAACGGGCAAGTTTAAAAATGGCACCCAAAGGTTAGGTGGGATTATAAAAACTCCAGGAGGAAGTTCAGGAGGAGGGGGAGGAGCAGGGATAGGGGTAATCAGATACAGACCGGAAGGGCTGTATTTCCATGCAGATAAGAGTTGAGATACAGCAGTATCAAATGGATGTGTTAGAGTGGATGGTAGATAGATACGTTTAGGAGGAGGGGAGGGACCCAACAGTATGGCTGGGTAGTGGAAGATAGGGGTGTCTCGGGTATGGAATAAATTACATATGAGGGAAAGAGGGTGGAATGGAGAGATAGGGAGATAGAAAGGAGAACAAGACTGAGCAGCATAGTGTAGTGATAGGTAACTCAGATAGCTAATGTGGGATTATAAGATGGGTATGAGGAGGAAAGAGGGGGAGGGAGAGATGAGGGAGCAATGCAGTGAAGTAGGATAACGGGAGGAGTAGAACCAAAGGGGTCAGGAGAGGATTGAAAACCTATCAGTGGAGTGTTGAGTAGCAGAAGGGTAAGTAAAGGGGACCCGGATATAGTAGATATAATGTGCTAAATGTTATAAAAATGAGAGGGAAGAAAAGGAAAGGTTAGAGTTTAAAGAGAGTGTAAGAGTAAGTGAATTGCAGCAAATATTAGTGGAGAGAGGATGCCATCTAGTGGACAATTGGAGAATAGCACCTTAGTACACCAGGGCAAACCCTGGTCTGGGTTGGACTGAAGGGAGAAGGGAGCAAGAGAAGTCAGAGAACTAGGTGAGGGTAAAGAACGGAGATAGGAAAGTAGAGGGGTCAGGCTGCTGGCTTTCCTGGCAGGGAGCAACAGAACACCTAGCAGGGCTTACAGACTATAGTATTTCAAGGCTAGGCAGCAGATACACATACTTCCTTGAGTTCCTCTGAGAGACGCTTGGTATAGGCAGCAGGGTTTGTTGAGATTGCTTTGAGCAATTGGCTGAGAATGTAGTATTATTTGTTTAGGTGTAGATGTCCACCCAGGCGTAATCACAAGGGGTAAACCAGGGCAAAAGTTCCTTGAGTTCCTCTGGGAGATGCTTGGTATAGGCAGCAGGGTTTGTTGAGATTGCTTTGAGCAATTGGCTGAGAATGTAGTATTATTTGTTTAGGTGTAGGTGTCCACCCAGGCGTAATCACAAGGGATAAAACAGGGCAAAAGTTCCTTGAGTTCCTCTGGGAGACGCTTGGTATAGGCAGCAGGGTTTGTTGAGATTGCTTTGAGCAATTGGCTGAGAATGTAGTATTATTTGTTTAGGTGTAGGTGTCCACCCAGGTGTAATCACAAGGGGTAAACCAGGGCAAAAGTTCCTTGAATTCCTCTGGGAGACGCTTGGTATAGGCAGCAGGGTTTGTTGAGATTGCTTTGAGCAACTGGCTGAGAATGTAGTATTATTTGTTTAGGTGTAGGTGTCCACCCAGGCGTAATCACAAGGGGTAAACCAGGGCAAAAGTTCCTTGAGTTCCTCTGGGAGACGCTTGGTATAGGCAGCAGGGTTTGTTGAGATTGCTTTGAGCAATTGGCTGAGAATGTAGTATTATTTGTTTAGGTGTAGGTGTCCAGCCAGGCGTAATCACAAGGGATAAAACAGGGCAAAAGTTCCTTGAGTTCCTCTGGGAGATGCTTGGTATAGGCAGCAGGGTTTGTTGAGATTGCTTTGAGCAATTGGCTGAGAATGTAGTATTATTTGTTTAGGTGTAGGTGTCCACCCAGGTGTAATCACAAGGGGTAAACCAGGGCAAAAGTTCCTTGAGTTCCTCTGGGAGATGCTTGGTATAGGCAGCAGGGTTTGTTGAGATTGCTTTGAGCAATTGGCTGAGAATGTAGTATTATTTGTTTAGGTGTAGGTGTCCACCCAGGCATAATCACAAGGAGTAAACCAGGGCAAAAGTTCCTTGAGTTCCTCTGGGAGACGCTTGGTATAGGCAGCAGGGTTTGTTGAGATTGCTTTGAGCAATTGGCTGAGAATGTAGTATTATTTGTTTAGGTGATAGATGTGTTAGTAGATCTGGATAATGATCCAGCATCCATGGACGATATACTAGTAGAGACAGTAAAAGAAGATACGAAACCAAACCAAGTACGCAACAAAAAGAGGAACCTTGTTTGCAGAAATCACGCCACCTAGTCACATAAAAATCCTAAACGCTTTTATTAGAACAAACCAACAGAAGGCACGGAACACCGTGGCTTCTTCAGAGATTCACAATTCTAAAAATCAAACACTCCATTTAAAACAATTAAACCAGGAAGTGACATCTTCCTGTTTCCTGCAAACGACAGCTGTATTTAAAAATACAAAAATATTGAAATGCCATATACAGACATCAATGAAATGAAATAAAATAAAATAACCTATATACCAAGCGGATGAGGACTCCACCACTTTGCAAATGTATATACAGAAATGTAAAACCAGTATATACAAAGAATGTAATATATACAAAAAATGTAAATATACCAAATCACAGACATATTGTCTGTCTGTACTGATATCACACCTGTGGGGACAACGTCCTGAAAAACTTGCAATGCCACGAGGACTACCCTCATCTCCAGGAAATTAATGTGAAGGTTGAACTCTGCATATGACCAAGTGCCTTGGACTGTCTTCCTTCAAAATGCAACCCCCCCCACCCACGAAATTATGCATTCCTCATCGCTCCCTCCTCAGTGGGGTCCATAAGGAATGGACAACCCTTCTATCAATGAATGAGATGATATCCACCAGGATATGTTCAAAGGTTCATAGGTGTTTACTAGCTTAACAACCACAAGGGCCTTTTTAAACCTAGCCATGCATCCCAAATCTCTGACAAGTTCTCATCCCCTTGATAAGTGTAAGAAAGGGCTTAGGAGATGAGATGAAACATTTACAAACAGGAGCCTGGGAGATGAACCATTAACAGGTTGTCTGTATCCATTAGAGATACAGGTGCCAAACTAGGGATGAATTTCCTGTTCCTCAACCAGCTGTCCAAGTTGCACTTTAACTGGGTTAGGGAGGAACTCTGTTTCACATGGATAGGGATCCTGTTCCAGAGACTAAGCAGTCCCTGGGATATACAGCTGTCTCTCCAGCAGGTCCTACTTATATCACAGGCAAGGTTTAAGTCATTACAACAAGTAATTCTGGTGCTGTTTGTTTTGTAGATATGCAGGAGGTCCATCAGAGTGGGGTCTGACAATGCCCTGTATGCCAGCCACAGATCTCCCCTCAAAAGCCTGTAGGAGACATAATACAAGGATAGGGCCTTGAGGTGGTCTGCACTGGACATTCTACTTATGCCTTGTATTCTTTTAGTGAGGAACCACTGTGGACGTTCCGACTGTTGGATATGACTAGTTAGGTACATACCAAAGGGGCACTGTACTCAATGATAGGTCTGATGAATACCGAACACAGTGTAACAATGACTTCCTTGCACTTAAATGCCATACCTTTGTTTATAAGCTGTGCAACACAGAATGATCTCCTCACTACGGTAGACAGGTGATGGTCAAAGGCTAGATTACTCTGTGTGTGTGTCGTTAATTCCCTGACTAATGGGTCAACTCTTAGGGGCGTGTTATCAATATGACAGTTACCAAGGGTGGATGACTTCCCAAAGGATATTATTATGCATTTAGTTTTAGTCCATGGCTCTGACGCCAGTTGTTTGTCTGTCTCAGGCCTTCCTGGAGAGCATCTGACTTCAGAGAAGTAAATACCAAAAAGGAGCGGTCCCAGGACAGATCCCCGAGGGACTCCGCTTGTGACTGGCCTCTTTGTAGAGGTGGACTCCCCAGTTCTATCTTCCTGTGTCTTCCTGGGAGCCAGTTGGTTTTCCAAAAGATGATACACAAGTTTGTACCTAACTTCTTTGAGTTTGTCAGCAATGTCTGAGTGGGGTATTGTGTCAAATGCATTGGCCAGGTCGAGGTAAACAGTGTGAACCATTCAGCCGATATCCATTACTTTGGTGACTTTCTCAAAGAAGTCCACCAAGTTGAGCAGGCATGACCTGCCTTTGATGAAAACAAACTGGGTTGTGTCCAGTGTCTGAAGGTTTACTACATCACTATTGATCATTTCCATGATAATTCTTTCTATGACTTTACATACAAGACTAGTGAAACTTGTAGGTCTGTAGTTTCCAGGGTCAGTGCATGGCCCACCATTGTGCAGAGGGATGACTGTTGCTGTTCTCCATTCATGAGGTATGAAACCTGTTTGGAGACTACAGTTAAATAGCAATTTCAGAGAGCCTGATAGGTCATATTTCATGCTATTTAGAAGGTATCCAGGAATAGTGTCTGGACCCACTGATGCAATGTTCTTGGGCTTAGAGAGACTGTTAAGGACCTAAAAAAGTAAAAAACTGCACCAAACTGACACACCAAGTTGAAGCGACAAGTTTTGTCGTGAAAGCGTTTTCCTTTTTTTGTTTTGTATTTCTTTAATAAATACTTGGTGTGTCAGTTTGGTGCAGTTTTTTACTTGTTAGGCTCTCCATATATCTGCACCAGCCTTGCTTTAAGCCGTTTGTATTTCCATACTGTTAAGGACCTGTTCCCTAAAGACAGCAGGGGGAGCTATATTTGATGGTATTACCTGAGGGAAGGTTGAGGGGGGACAGAGGGGTAAAGTTAGAGCTGAATTTATTGGACAGTAGGGTTTGCTATATCTTCTGGCTCAGTACAGGTGGCTCCTTTTGCAATGAGCTCTGCACACTTGTGTATTGCCTTTGAAGTTGCGGACATCACTACAGCATACCTTGTGGCTGTCCTTGGCCTGGGAGGCCAAATTTACCTCAAATTTGGCTTTGTTAGACTTTGTGTGTCCCCTGAACCGCTTGTTTAGTTTGATGAGAGTGCTTTTATCTTGATGGGTGATGCATCCCCTACTTTTTGTCATAAATTTCTTCCTTCTGTTATGCAGCCTATTGATTTTGTGATTCCACCAGGGTGACTTATTTTTTTGAGTTAGTTCTGTACTTCTTCCTGGTGGGTACAGCTGCCTCTATGCAGCTATTAACATGCTTGCACAGGACTTCTGTGAACAGTTCTGCATAGGCAGCACTGTTCTCAGGGTTTATGGGGGGGCTGAAATTTTGTCAGGTTTTCGTTTGATAGTAGGAAGTTAGCCTTACAGTAGTTCCTGAAATTCTGACTGAGTCAAATCTTGGCATGAACTGAATGATAAAACTGTGACTGTTGTCCCACTAGGGTCCAATGAAGCACTCTCATGTAAAATCTGGGCAACGGAACAATAAAGAGTGTGGAAGCCATTTGACCCAGTAAGAAAACAATTAGTCTCACCACCAACAGGGAGGGGTTTTGGGGAATATGAGTGGCAATGAGGCACTGAGAGAGCAAGCTGGAGTTGGGAAACTGTGCGATTTGCAAGCTTGTGCCCAGGTGCCATCTAATGAATTCTGATGTAAGATGGCTTTTGGTTAGAATGACCATGATCCCTAGGTCTTGCATCAGACAGAGCAAAAGGTCCCAATGGTTTGACAAAAGGTTACTGGAAGTAGCAGTCAGAAGCCAATTGTCGAGGTACAGGAAAACACAGATGCCTAGCACGTGAAGACACACTGCCGCCCTTTTGTTAGCACCCTGGGAAATATGGTGAGACTGAACGGCTGGGTTCTGAACTGAAAATGACTGGATCCCAGCCAGAGATGGAGAAAATTCCACGAACATTTCTCGGACTTCACCTGACAGCAAGTGTCATTGGGATCTATGGAGCACATCTAATTGTCAATTCTCAGCAGAGGCAAAATGGAGTGAAGTGTGGCCACCTGGAACTTTATCTGCTCGACATAGTGAGTTAAATGTCTCAGATCCAAAATGGGTCTGATGTACCATGTTGTCTTGGGTGCTAAACAACAGATAGACTCCGAATACTAGCTGGTCTTTGGAGAAGGGATGGATGATTCTTTTGTTTTTTTTTTTTTTTTTTTAGCTGCTTGGAAATTTCTGCTGCTGTGAGTTCCCACTGACTGGGTAGAACATTGGGAACATTCTTCTTCTTGATAGGAAGAAGAGAAAATAGTCTTGAACAACCTCTGGAAATTATGTCTAGCACACAAGAATCTGTAGTTATGTTTGGCCAGGCTTGTGGGTGCAGAGATAAGTGCCCTCCAAGTGCTTCCATAGTGCAGCAACTAAGCAACCCCTCAGGGGTGCTGAAAAGGCTTTTCGGTAAAAGGACTGTGAAAGTCCTGGTTATGCTAAGGATGACATCCATTGTTGTTACCTCCTCCTCCTCTGCCACAAAAAGGTCTATCATGACAAGTGTCTTGATAAGAGCACTCTGATTTTCAGAACCACAACTTTTTCCCAGCCTGATGATTCTTAGAAAAGGTTATCTGAGGGGTGAAGAAGCAGTTTCCCACTATAGACAGAGTCTTACCATCTTATTGAATTCTGATCAGCGTTTCTTTCACTTTGGGTCCAAACAAGGTGGACCTATGGAAGGCAGTGTTTACAAAGGACATCTTAAAGTTTTCAGCAAAATCACACAGACGCACGCAGGTGTACCAATGAATAATGCCAGTGCCTGCTGCTCTGGCTGTGCCATCAGCCACATTAGAAAACAGTTGCATGGCTACGTTGGTAGTAGTCTGGAGGGTAGAAACCTGGAAGGTCACAGTCTTCTGAACATCTACAGGCAGGATAGCTAAGATAAGACTTGGAAATCTCCTTGGTCAAGTCTCTCTGAAATCTGGTAACATCGGTTAATAATTCAGCGGTCTAAGGGCAAAAGTTATCGAAGCATACATCCATTTCCCAAAATGATCCACAGCCCTAGATGCTCTGTTAGGGGATGGACTTAGGAAATTTTTTTCTGATAGTTCCTTTTTGAGTCTGTCTCTACCACCATCGTATCAACCAGTGAACCTTTGCTCCAGTGTTTCTGCTCTCTGGGTGCTGCTAGAATCCTATTAGGTTTCTTAGGGATGGGTTTCACCATGTCAGGGTCCGCCCATGCCCACTAAGCCATCAAATCAATGAGTGGGTCAACTGGTGTTACCACTCAGGACAAAGATAAGACAGAACCAAAGACTTCAGTAACACAGACTTATCTGGAAAAGGGTTATCTGTGGACCATCCCTCCTCCCTGTTTCATCAATTTCAAGATCTCACCAAAGCTGATGTCTTCAGAGGGGGATCTAGGGGAGCCTTCTCCTTCAACCAATTATGTGTTTTCCCAGATAGACTCTGGAGAAGAATTTATGTGCTTCCACTTGTACACCTGTTTCTTATGAACTTTTTTTCTGGAGGGTAGGAGGGCTCAGAAGGTTCTGAATAAGACTGGGAGCTAATGTAGCATGTAGCCTAGGAAGTCTGTGTGTCCCTGTCTGAAAAAAAGATGGGAAGTAGAAGCTGATTCAAGCTGGGGTTTGGATGGAAGTGCCTTTTCTCTCGACATTGAAAGGATCCGCTGAAAAGCTTCGAAGGCCACGGATGTCATCAGCTCCACTGGAGCCCTCCTTTCCCCAGACAGACAGAAAGAAAGCCTTGGAACTTACAGGTCTCAACCTTGAGGCCAACCTCAGCACTGAGCTATCAACAGCTAAGGCACTGAGGGGTAGAGATGGCTCTGACAACTTCTATGCCGACCCAACCCTGCAGCTACAGTGCCAAAGCTTCAGCTTCTGAGTCTCTCCCAGATCTGAACATCTGGGAGAGAGGGAACCTGTTAAAGTTGAAGTCACTTATATTGTGTGTCAGCCAAAGGTGCTCCGAAACCAATCAGATCCAATACAGTCTGTTCAAGGGGTGGACAGGGACCAGATAAGTTAGAGGAGTAGGGGTAGATGGCCAAGTACTCAGTACATTCCCAGAAGATGGCACAGACAGAATCCCAATCTGAATCTGGATTCTAAGGAAATTGCTCACCATCCTGTTGACATCTTGTTCTGTCAGGCTTCTTGATGAGCAAGTCGACAATGTCATCAAAGATGGTCTCAAGTACTTTTATTCTTGGCAGATGGGTAAGTGTAGCCTGGGATTCACCAGGTCTGGGGAGAATCAGGACCGAGGAGGTGACAGATGGATCTGAGGAACTTTCAAGCTCTGAACATCATGGTGCCTTGTTATCAGAACCGGGCAATAGAGTCTGATCTGGGGAGCACTTTCAGGACCTCTCAGATTCTGACTTCTCCATTTCCTTTAGCTTCTCTTTCTCTTTGTCTTTTTGTCCATCTTTCTCAACTTCTTTCTCCTTTTCCTTCTCTTTCTGCCTGTCCTTAGGTCTCTTGTCCTTGCCTGTGGGAGAGGATGCAGAGGAGGAAATGGAAGAAATAGCAGACCCTGTCAGAGGGGGAAGGAGACTTTTCACAATCATTTTTTCCCTCCTAGACTGAACAGCCTGGGAGCTAAAACAACAGCAGGACTGCCACGGTGTGTCGAGATGGGCAATGCCCAGACAGTAACCCCACACGGAGTGTAGATCTGGGAGGGGAGCTTATGACCACACTCCATACAATTTTATATCCTTCTCCCTCAACCAATACTAGAAAACTGTAGGAAACAAACACATGAACAAGGTATGTGTGTGTATGGCCATATACACACACACACATACAAATATCTAACTAGGTATATAATTATCACTTGGGTAACTATCTAGGAGTAGATCAAGCATGAACTACCTACTAAGTGAAGAACGAAACACACTCTATATGATCAACATACTCTAATCTACCCAACTCTAAATACAGCAAACTAACAATTCCTATAATACTAGCTGGAGAGAAAAATTTCTCTTGGTAGAGGGTAAGAAGAATGTTAATAACAAGACTCACCAGAAATACAGTACAAAACGATATTGACCAAATACTTCAGCAGCAAACAAGATCTGAGGTACTGAGGTGGAGTTAAGGTAATTATGGGCAGGGATGCAATTAGACCCCTGGAACCGAAGAGCTTCAGAATTAGTACCGAGGTCAGATCTGACAATCCACAGCGGAATCAGATGAAAATAAACCACTATGGATCTACCTTTAATACACTGTCATCCAAAAAGACCAAAATATAACTTGTACTCCATACCAAATTACTAGATGTGACTATACACAACCTTCTGAAATTTGAGCTCTACCTTCAGAAAGCCATCAAAAAGGCACACTAAAAGTTAGGTTATCTCTGTAGAGTAAAACACTACCTTACTAACTCTACTAGACAAAACATAGCCACTTCTTTTCTACCCCCCATCCTATTATATGCCATCATAATCAATCTCAGTTATTTTCTATCTGTCAGACTAGAACAGTGCTACAATAAAGTAGTCAAATTCACAACCAACAATATTTGCTTATTTACTGACATCTGACAACTGGGAAATTAAAACTGGGCAGGTGCCTATTTTTGGAGGAGGCATGAGAAGATATGCTCCAAAGTATTACAAAAACATTTTAAGAACAACAATTTTACAATCTTCAGAAATATAAAAACATCTACAGTTTAAATAAATAGACATAATGTGAAAACATTGGTTAAGAATAGATACAACTTCTATGACAATGATTTAATCATCATCATCTTCTTTCAGCTGTTCCCATTAGGGGTCGCCACAGCGGATCATCTGTTTCAATTTCTTCCTGTCCTCTGCATCTTGCTCTGTCACACCAACCACCTGCATGTTCTCTCTCACCACATCCATAAGCCTTATCTTAAGCCTTCCTCTTTTCCTGTTACCTGGTAGATTCATCTTTTTCCCAATATACTCAGCATCCCTCCTCAGCATGTCCAAACCAATGTAATCTTGCGCCTCTGGCTTTGTCTCCAAACCTTCCAATCTGGGCTGACCCTCTAATATACTTATTACTGATCCTGTCCACCCTTGTCACACCCAGTGCAAATCTTAACATCTTTAACTCTGCCAAATCCAGTTCTAACTCCTGCCTTTTTGTCAATGCCACTGTCTCCAACCCATATAACATAGCTGGTCTCACTACCCTCTTGTAGACCTTCCCTTTCACTCTTACTGGTACTCATCTGTCACAAATCACTCCTGACACTCTTCTCCACCCACTCCATCCTGCCTGTACTCTCTTCTTCACCTCTCTTCCACACTCACCATTACTCTGAACTATTGATCCCAAGTATTTAAACTCATCTACCTTTGCCACCTCTACTCCTTGCATCCTCACCATTCCTCTATCCCACCTCTCATTCACACACATATATTGTCTTAGTACTGCTGACCTTCATTCCTCTTCTCTCTAGAGCATATCTCCATCTCTCCAGGGTCTCCTCCATCTGTTCCCTACTCTCACTACAGTTCACAATGTCATCTGCAAACATCATAGTCCACTGGGACTCCTGTCTGATCTCGTCTGTCAACCTGTCCATCACCACTGCAAATAAGAAAGGGCTCAGAGCTGATCCTTGATGTAATCCCACCTCCACCTTAAATCTCACCTCTGTCACACTACCCTCGTACATATCCTGTACCACTCTTACATACTTCTTTGACACTCCCGACTTCCTCAAACAATACCATAACTCCTCTCTATGCACCCTGTCATATGCTTTCTCTAAGTCTACAAAAACACAATGCAACTCCTTCTGACCCTCTCTGTACTTCTCCATCAACACTCTCAGAGCAAACATCGCATCTGTAGTGCTCTTTCCTGGCATGAAACCATACTGCTGACTGCTAATCAACACGTCTCTTCTTAACCTAGCTTCCACTACTCTTTCCCATAACTTCATGCTGTGACTGATCAATTTAATCCCTCTGTAGTTACTACAGCTCTGCACATCACCCTTATTCTTAAAGATTGGTACCAAAACACTTTTTCTCCATTCCTCACGCATCCTCTCAATGATTTAATATTTAGAGAAATTTTAGCCACTTTATAGAGAAACGAAATGTAAGTTAATAAAATACAAACAGAAATTTCAATATGAAGTGAGAAAAAACAGGGTTATTGTATATTTAGAAAGTGAGTTGGGGAGAGAAATTGTAAATATATCTAGACAGCTAACTATACAAATATAGATCACATCACTGCCTCTCTCTAAAATAAACCGTCTCAAACTAAATAATTCTCTTTTGTACTCACAATTAATTACGACCTTCAAATTACAACACAACCCTAAAAAAGTCCTGTCTTGTTCACTTCATCATTCAACCTTACACTATCAACAGACCTCTGTGCTTCACTGACAAATCATTATTCCCTATAACTAAACCTAAAAACAGTGCAGGATACTCCTTGTATTCACACTGCATTGCTAAAAAATGGAATACCACCCCACATTTTCAGTCAATGCATAACTGCCTGCCTCTGCCTCAACATAAAAAAGCAAAAGGATATGACTGCCTGCCTCAAGAAAATGATGGTCCATAGTTTGCTACTGTCTGACTCCATAACAAAAACGGTATTGCTGACATATTTCTCAGATGTTAGTCTTTAACAGAAAATACCCAAATTTGACTTAAGTAATGCGTGCTACAAAATTTCAAATGGCCCTTTAAGGTATGACTGATTTCCAACTGTACCCACCACTGCAATGTCAGTGATGCTGTGACCTTGCAATCGCACAACCGTGCCACTGGCAAGCATTTATCTAGCAGGCAAGATTAAATAATAATTTACAGAAGTAAGTTAGTGTAAGTAATAATGTGTATGTGTGTGTGGGACAATAAAAGGTTACACTTTCTTGATTGCTAGCAGGAGCTGAGAAGAGTTTTTTTTTTTTTTACTAGTATAAACAACATCAGACAGCTGCTAGCCATGGACTTGAAAGGCAGACTGTATGACAATGTGAAACAGATCTCTACCTGTTATACAGGCAAGTAATTTAGTGTTGATAGTTTTTCCAGTTAATCACACTGGGTGTCATACTCTCCCTACATTTATGAAACTACTTCATTCCCACTATCATGGTGAAACAGCTCGCTGCACCAGTTACAGTGTCATGTAGCAATTACAGTACTGATCAACAATAATCTTACTGATGAATAAGTGAAATGCATGTAATATATGTTTAAAACAAACTAATCTGTGATATAACAAATATCACATCTCATCTTAAATTAAATTCCTTACTTTAACTTTACTGTAAAATAACAGCCAATGTTTCCTACCTGCCTTTTTACTTATGTATTTAAGTTTTACTAAGGTAAAGAAATCTATGTACACATGATATGAAAAAGAATATGCAACAAAGCAGGAGAAGGAATACAAGGAAAAGGAAGAGCTTGGGAATATGGTTGAGAAAGCAGACCAGCAGTTTTACGATTAAGTGCTATAAAATATGCGAGACACTGGAATATGTACAAGAGCAACCATAGTTGCTATTAGCAATCCTACCCCAGAGATTTTAATTTTCCAGTTCTTTTATAAAAAGAAGTTATGTACCTACCATAACATTCCACGTTAGTTGTCTTCATCTCGCCTTCCTTCTTGCTGGTTGGGACTCGGCCATCTTCAATAGCTCGAGAGCTGTTTACTGGCTCGAGGCTACCCCTTATCCCATAATACCTAGCGATAGCTACCCAGATCTCATTTGAAATAGCTAACTCCAGACATAACAACATAATAAACCAGTCAAGCAATCAGTTGACTTTACCTGCCATATTCTCTATGTCAATAGAGGAAACAAGAGAACACACAGCCAGTGAAACAGAAAAACACTCCTCTCGATCCACTAGGACAGGGGGATGAAGGGTGGGAAGCAAAAAGGAAGGCGAGATGAAGACAACTAACATGGGACATTATGGTAGGTACAAAACTACTTTATGTTAAGTTGTCTATCTCGCCTTCGTTCTTGCTGGTTGGGACAGTGTCCCTAGCACCTAAAAACCTGGGTGGCCCAGTGGAACAGACTCTTCATAACAGTGGAACGAAAGTCAGCTCTGCTCCTGGAGACCATTTCCAACTTGTAATGAGAAATAAAGGTATGAGGGTTTGCCCACATGGCAGCTGCACAGATAGAATCCATGGGCAACCTACAATGGAAAACTACAGAGGTGGCCAAAACCCTAGTGGAATGACCTTTCGGTTTAACAGGTAACTGTTTGTTCCTTAACTGATAGATGAAAGAAATAGTGTGTGACAGTCATCTGGACAAGGTTACCTTGGAAAGTGGGAGACCTTGTTTGCCCAAGACATAAGAAAGGAATAGTTGGTCTGACTTCCTTACTTCTTTAGTTCTGTGCAGGTAAAAACGCAATTGCCTATGAACGTCCAATTGGTGTAGTTTGTACTCTGCCTTGTTGGTATGATTAGGGAAAAACACAGGAAAATCTATAGATTGGTTTAAATTATTTTCTGAGCAGACTTTAGGGAGAAACGAAGGATTAGTCCTCACAGCAACCCTGTCCTTATGAAACACCAAGTATGGAGGACGAACACATAGCGCCTGAAGTTCGGAGACGCGTCTGGCTGAAGTAATAGTTACCGGAAAGAGTGTCTTCCAAGATAGAAACTTGATAGAGCAGGACGCTGCTGGTTCAAAAGGGGGCAGAATTAAGGAGGTTAGGACTAAATTAAGGTCCCAAGGAGGAGGGGGATCTCTCACTGGAGGCCTAAGAAGAGTTGTCCCTCTCAAAAAAGCTTTACAGAGCTTATAAGACATAATGTTAGAGTTCGAAAACCCAACATGAAAGTTAGAAATGGCCGCCATTTGTACGCTGATCGTAGAAGAAGCGGACCCGGAGTGAAACAGATGTGCTACGAATTCCAGGATTTCGTGGACTGGGGCTGAAAAGGGATCCACATTCCTAGCCTTTGCCCAACAAGAAAAACGTTTCCATTTGCTAGCATAAGTTTTCCTCATTGTAGACGTGTGATAGGAGATGATAATGTCACGGACTGCTGGGAAGCCTGGCTAAGGTTGGAAGTGGAGCAACCAAGCTGTGAGCTGGGGAGTTTTGAGGGATTGATGCAACCCACCTGATTGATGAACCAGGAGGTCTGGAATTGGGTCCAGAGTCCAGGGTTGATTGAGAAGGTATCGGTGCAGGAACGGGAACCATATCTGTCGAGGCCAGTAGGGAGCAATGAGGATCATTTTGCAACCCGACGATATTGCTTTCTGTATAAGTTTGGGTATCGGGGGAAAGGAGGAAAGGCATAAAGAAGTCCCTGGGGCCAATCGTGGACTAGAGCGTCTCTGGGTATGTGACCTGGAAGCAGAAGAAGGGAGAAGTAGTTGCTGCATTTGCTGTTGAAGGGGGTGGCAAAGAGATCGCAGCAAGGCTGTCCCCATTTGCGGAAAACAAGATTTGCAACTTCCTGATTCAGAGACCACTCATGAGGCATGAGAATAGCTCTGCTGAGCCTGTCCGCAATGACGTTGGATCTCCCGGGGATGTGCGTCGCAATCTGAAAATGCTGGGAGGAAATTGCCCACTGCCAAAGTCTGAGTGCTTCTCGACACAGGGGGTAGGACCTGGTTCCACCCTCCTTGTTGATGTACCACACCACTGACATGTTGTCCGTTTGAATAGCAATAGTCTCAAAAGGAAGAGAGTCTTGAAGGGCTTGCAACGCCAGGAGCACGGCTCTCATTTCCAGGACATTTATGTGCAGATAGTACTCGTGAGGTTGCCACGTGCCTTGGACTGTCCTGCCCAGATAATGCCCCCCCACCCTATCAGGGAGGCGTCTGTCGTCACTGTGGCTACCAGAGGGGGTTGTATGAAGGCTCTGCCCTGAGTAACTAGTGGGGAGACCATCCACCAAGAAAGATGCCTTTTGCATGCATCCGTGATCATGATCATGTAAGTCATGGGTAGCTCTCGGAAAGACCACTGCGTAAACAGAAGCCACTGAAGAATTCTCATATGAAAGCGCACCAGTGGGATTAGGAGAATGGCTGCTGCCATGGAACCCAGAGTTTGAAGGATGTACCTGACTTGGATCCTTTTGATCTGCATCAGAACCTGTACCTGCTGACAGATTGCGGACACCCTTTCTAGTGGTAGCCTTGCAAACATATCCCTTGTGTCTAAGTCTGCTCCTATGTAAGTGATAGACTGACAGGGCAACAAGGCAGATTTATTGCAATGCCTAGCTGGGAGCAGATTGTGATTGTGTAGTCCTGTGCTTGTATGAGTTGATGCCTGGTGGTAGCAGTAAGGAGCCAGTCGTCTAGATACGGAAACACCTGGAATCCTTGACGCCTCAGGTGAGCCGTGACCACTGCCATATATTTGGTGAACACCCTGGGGGGCTGTGGTGAGACCAAAGGGCAGAGCTCTGAACTGATAATGACTGGCCCCCAGTCGGAAGCGAATATATCCCCTGGAGCGCCTGTCCATCTTTATATGGTAGTATGCATCCTGAAGATCTATCAAGCACATCCAATTGTCCTGACCCAGAAAGGGTAGAATGGACTGTAGCGTGACCATCCGAAACTTTGTTCTTTGCACAGACCTGTTTAGTCTGCTGAGATCCAGAATCAGTCTCCAGTCCCATCTTTTTTGGTAATAAAAAGAACCTTGAGTAAGTTCCGGATCCGTGCTGGTCTGCCGGGACTTCCTGGATGGCTCTTTTTTCTAGCAGTTTTGAAACTTCTATTACTGCTTGCTCCTTCAGATTGGGTGGAACATCTGGAAGGGTCTTCCTTGACTGTAAAGAGGGTTGATGGAAGGGAATTTTGTAACCTCCGGATATAATGGACCATACTAATCTGTCTTGTGTTAAACTTTGCCAGGCTTTTGGGTACAGCAAAAGTCTTCCCCCGACTGCCTCCAGAGTTGAGCAGCCGGGCAACCATTCAGGGATGCTGGAAGGGCTTATCAGAGAAGGATTCTCTGCTGCCCTGGTTCTGAGGACCACCTTTGCCACGAGGTTGGCATATATTATTATTGTTCCCCCCTCTGCCTCTGGAGGAAAAATCACTATGTGTGCCAGGCAAGGCTCCCTGAGATTTACAGAACCACATCTTCCCACTCTTTTGACCCTTGAGGTAAGGTCTAGAGGGAGTGGAAAAATGGACTCCCACGGCAGAGAGTGTCTTGCCTTCTTGCTCACACCTAGTCAAAGTGTCTTTCACCTGTGGTCCAAAAAGAAAGGAACCATCAAAGGGAGTGTTGGTGAAGGACGCTCGAAAGTTTTCCGCAAAGTTACACAACTGCATCCACTCGTGCCTCCTAAGGGCCATCCCGGTACCAGCGGCTCTACTCGCCCCATCGGATGCATAGGAAATGAGCCTCATGGAGGAGTTAGAAACAGAATTAAGCATTGCTAGCTGGGAAGCTACCTTGGCTTGTGCTCCCTCAGCCGTTGGATCTTGGAAGGTATCTCCGAGCTCTTTAAGGAGATCCCTTTGAAGTTGGGTAAAATGACACAGGTAGTTCAGTGACCTCATAGAGAAGGTCGCTGAAGCGAACATTTGCTTCCCATATCTGTCCATCATCCTAGACTCCTTGTTAGAAGGATGGACAGACAAAGAGGACTCCGCTAACTCTTTTTTGGTGGCTGCTGCTACCACCATAGCATCAACAGAACTGCTAATCCTGGGGTGCTGTAATGAATGTACTAGGTCTCCTCAGAGTTGGTTCCACTGTATCCGGAGCTGACCAAGCCTTTTGAGCCACCGCTGTCATAAGTGGATCGAAAGGCGGAGACAACCAGGAGGTGGAAGGTCGGGAACCGAAGGCATCCAGAAATACAGACTCATCCTCAGAAGGGGCTAGGGGATTCCAGTTCCCCCTCTGCTTAAGCATTTCTAAGATGTCCGAGAAGGAAAGATCTTCAGAGGGGGCTCTCGGGGACCCTTCCGAATCATCTAAGTCTGTATCAGAAGTGACAGGCTCAGGGGAGTCAATGTGCTTCCTCTTACACTTTTTCTTCCGAGGGGGCTCTTCTGAGTGATCAGGAAAGGCCTCAAAGGAGGAGGAAACACCCAATGGGGTGTCCTAGAGCATCTGTTCCCTACTCTTAGGGTCTGGAGGAGGAGCAGAGGTTGGCACTGGCACTACAAGGGACGGAGCCGGTGGGGCTGACAGTGGAGCTGACTCAGGGAACAGCACACTCCACATGACATCGAAGGCGTCCCTGCCACGATGCAGAAAAAGCTTCGGTTCTGAATAAATAGGAATCTTTCTCCGCACTGAGGGAGACGGCTCTGAGGCCGATGTAGTAGCCAAGCTCACCTGCGCCCAAGCTCCGAGAGGGAGAACGGGGTTGGACAAGGGTCCATTGCCACTTGCCCTCTCGGAGCCGACGAGGGAGCCCCAGTGCCCAGATCCCTGGATGGAAGGTACCACCGAGGGAATCAGAGCCAATGTCAGAACCGAAGGAGGTAGAGTTATCGGAGCCGACAGTTCCATTACTCGAACCCCAACGAACTCCGGCTCCAAACTCATTGGAGTCGGAGGAGGAACATCGAGAGAAATGGATGGAGCCGATACCTGTTGAGGAGGGCTGGAAAACAATTTAGCTAGTGCCTGTGACTTTAGCAACCTACTGACCACACTCTCCACATCATGATCCGACAGTCTAGAGGATTGAGAGGAATGAGAGGATTGGTGACTACACTCGCTCTGAAGTAAAGGACACCGAGGAGCCGAATGCACAGACTCTAGTGAAGGGGACCTCAGCCTCTTGTGGCTCTGCAATGGCTCCGAAGTCTCTGATGGAACCGACGGGGAGATTGTCTTGACGGTGCCAGCCAGAACTGACGTAGAAGGTAAATCCTGAACCGAAGATGGCTCCGAACTTGGAGCCGACGACTTAGTGGATTTAGGGGATTTCACAGGCTGTGAGCTCTTGACCGGTGAATCCTGGGGTTTTAAAATACCCCTAAGAATCAGCTTATTCTTACTCTCCTGCAGGACTCTTGGGCTAAAGGCATGGCAAATAGAACAAGAGTCCTGCAGGTGGACAGCGCCTAAACAACAGGCGCAAGAAGTGTGTCCATCTGTCAGAGACATTTTCTGACAGCATGAGTTACACTTCTTGAACCCAGAAACAGTACAGTTTTGTACCTACCATAAATGTAGATGTCCGATAGGTATGCATCTGCAGTCATAACATATGGGTTGTCCTGCCTCAGGCAGCCCTTCGGTCAGCCGGATTCCAAAGTCTGGGTCTGGCCTCGGCTGATGTCGCACTTTCCCCGACGTCAGAGCGTATGGGGTATAAAAGCATCAGCCGACGCCATTTTCCTCAGTGTTTCTTGCCCCAGATGCCAGGTGCCCTCTAGGAAGGCCAAATTTGGAGGAATGCAATAAATTCCAAACATTTTCCAAAATATATACATATATATACAAACAAATACACCATAATAGATCCCCAGCTAGCTAATGGAGGGGTAAGCACCCTAGGAATACCACAGAGGGGAAGGTAAACCTGACTGCAGATGCATACCTATCGGACATCTACATTTATGGTAGGTACAAAACTGTACTATGTCCTTCAAGGATGCATCTGCAGTCATAACATATGGGTAGAATACCATAGCCAATCTGGGGGAGGAGGTACTAAGAAAAGGATGGTGTAGTTAAGACACCCTGCAGGACTGCTGTAGCAAAACCTGCTCTGGAGTATAAAGGTAAATTGTAATGTTTGGCAAATGTATGCACGGAGCTCCATGTAGCAGCTTCTAAAATGTCCTTGGTAGCCACCCCTCTTAGGAAGGCTGTAGTGGTGGCTGTGGCCCTCGTGGAATGAGGCCTAATGTTTGCAGGAACCGTCTTTCCATGAAAGGAGTAACAAAATCGAATGCAATTTCCTATCCACTTTGAAATTGTCTGTTTGGAAATTGCTTTTACTTGTACCCCAGCAGCATATGCTAGAAGGAGTTCATAGGCTGGTACTAGGCCATCAGCCCTAGGGTCTATACAAGCCTAGCCATAACAATTCCCTGGCTATTTCTTCCCACTATTTACTTTCCTTGACCCCTGTCTAGCAGGGCGACTGACGTGATCCCTGGGGTGAATTTCCTTTCTCCCATCCAAACGTCAAGGTTCCTCTTGAAGAGGTCCAAAGAGGCACTCTGCCTGACATGTATGGGCAATCTATTCCAGAGTCTGGGGAGTCTCTGGGTCAGGAACCTATCCCTCCAGCATGTTTTGTTTATTGTGATGACAAGGTTTAGATCCCTGGAGCGTGTAGCTCTGAGGGATTGGGATTTCTTTAAGTGTAGCATGTCCAACAGCTCTGGGTTTGACATGGCCTTGTATGTTAAGCAGAGATCGCCTCTGAGTAGACGATATGTGACAGAGTATAGCTGGAGTTTTTTAAGGCGGTCAGCGTAGGGCATCTGCTTTAGGCCTGTGATTCTTTTAGTGAGGTATTTCTGAGGCCTTTCCAGTTGTTGCAGATGTCTTGAGAGGTACATACCAAATGGGGCGTTGTATTCTATAATGGGTCTAATGAGGGATGAGTACAGTGGGACAATGACCTCCTTTTTCTGGATGAAAAGCCCTTCGTGATGAGGTGTGCCACATAGAAGGATTTCCTGACTGTTGTGGCGATGTGGTTATCGAAGGTGAGACCACTGTCCACCTGTGTCCCTAAGTCTCTTATCACACTTTCTGTGTTTGGTGTACTGCCACCTATATGGTAATTCATGGATACATGTTTTTCCCAAAGGGGATAACAATACATTTCTTGGCATTGAGCTTGAGCCCATGGCTCTGGCACCAAGCATCTGTTTCTGTAAGGCCCTTTTGTAGAGTATCCACATCATTTGGGGATTCAATAATGGCTCCCAGTTTGCAGTCATCTGCAAACTTTGTTAAGAGTCCCTTAGTGTTGACCTGTACTTCAGAGAAGTAGATGCCAAACAAGAGCGCCCCAGGACTGAACCCTGAGGTACTCCACTTGTCACTTGTCTGGAGCTGGATTTGGAGTCGGCTACTTTTACAGTGTGGGTTCTATCAGTAAGCCATTTAGCAACCCATTGGGTGACATAGGGATTAATACCCAACTTAGTAAGTTTATCTATGATTCCAGAGTGGGGGATGGTGTCAAAGGCCTTGGCAAGGTCTAGATAGGCTGTGGACCACCTTACCCTTGTCCATGGCTCTGGAGACTGATTCAAAGACGTCAATCAGGTTCAGGAGACAAGATCGGCCCTTCACAAACCCAAACTGGGTGGGGTCCAGTGTTTGAAGGTTGCCAATGTCTTTGTTTATAAGTTCCATGATAATACGCTCCATGGCCTTGCAGATAAGGCTTGTCAGACTGATGGGACGGTAGTTTCCAGGATCCAAGGTGGATCCCCCCTTGTGGATTGGGATAACTGTAGCTCTGTGCCACTCAGTGGGCACGAAACCTGAGGTGAGGCTATGATTAAACATGACACTTAGGTGAGGTGTCAGTTCATATTGTAGTTCATGTAGTACACAGCCGGGATGTCATCTGGTCCCATGGATGCTGTATTCTTGGCTTTAGAGAGTGCGTTTTGTACCTGTGTGGCCGTTATTACTGGAATTTGGCAATCTTCGGTATTGAGATGGGCCATTTAGGGGTGAGAGGGTGAAGTTGGCACTGAATCGATCTGCCAGGATATTGGCAATATCCTTTGGATCAGTATATTTATTGCCATTCTGTTTTAGCTCAGAGCAGATCTGAGCATTGCCATTTAGATTCTTGACATAGTTATAGAATGCTTTGTGGTTGTCTTTGGAATCTTTGGCAATTTTATTTTCATAACTAGCTTTGGAGGATTTTATGAGGCATCTCAGTTTCTTACTGAGGCTAGTAAGGGAGTTTTTGCATCCTGGGATTTTCCTCTTTTCTGCAAAAGTTTCTTCCTTTTGTTGTAAAGTTTGTTTATGGCAGGGGACCACCAGATTGGTTTCCTTTTTGGATGAGAGCATTTTGGTTCTATTTGGGATGGCACGATTCATGCATGAGTGGATGTGCTCATACAGTGCCTTAGTGTAGGATTCAGCAGTTGAACTTTCAGTTCCGTCTGCATGGGTGTGAAGTTTGTCACTCTGACTTGAGTAGCATGAAGTTGGCTTTGGAGAAGTTTTTATGGTGGTTTCTTTACTGGGGGTGGGGTGGGATGTGGATGTTAAGGGTGATTAGCTTATAGTCAGACCTGACTAACGAGGGGGTGACCATAGGTATGGAGCATTGATTTCCCATGTTGGTAATAACCAGGTCTAGGATACTGGAGCCCCTGGTGGGACAATGGATTAGTTGATCCAGGGCGGTGGAATTTATGAATTCCAAGAACCGTTGTCAAAGGTGTTGGGACATGAGTAGTTTTCCCAGTTAATGGCAGGGTAGTTAAAATCACCCAGTATTAGGGTGTTTGGTTCTATCTTAATATTTTCCAGTGTGTTTAAAAGGTGTAGTGAGAATCTTGGGGTATGGTGGGGATCTGTAGCAAGCTACAATTTGGATTGCAGTCTTACCTAGTGTTAGTTGCACTTGGAGAATTTCAGACACATTGTGTTGGCCAACTAGCCTGGTGGTGTGAATATCCTTGGTGAATATTGACACTCCTCCACCTTTAGTGTTTGGTCCTGGTTTGGTGCAAAAGTGTGGTAGAGTTGTAGCCTGGTATTGCAGGGGTGCTCTCTGGAGCCTTGAACCAGGTCTCAGTTACTGCACAGATATCGATGTTCTCCATTTTTAGGAGTGTCGAGAGAGTGCATTTTGAGGTTTAGACTTCTAGCATTGAGTAGCATTACCTTCAGATTTTGCATGCTTGTACCTGTTACGGTGGTGGTTTTGTCCTTTGAAGTTTGCCTAAAAAGGCACTATAGGGTGGCAAGAGCCTTAGCCAGTAACCTGAATCCCAGGCGACAGGTGCAGACCATCTCTGGCAAAGCAACGTGGTCTGTCAATCATGTCATCCCAGGCAGACAGATACTGGATCCCCTTTGAATGACACCATAAGCTTAGCCAATTGTTGAAGTCAATCATTTTATCCTTATATTGTGGTATCATTCTGGGTGAAGGCAGGATGCTACTCAGGGCTAGGGTCATACCTGCCTGGGCCACATGATCCAGAGCTCTTCCATGTCTCTTTTCATGTAGTCCAGGGAGGTACGTCTCAAGTCATTCACTCCAACATGGACAATGACAGAGTCATATTTGTACTTGTTGTGGAATGACTTGAGTGCATGCGTTATGTGGCGAATCCTGGCACCCGACAGGCAGTTGACTGTAATTTTCTCCTTATTCAACCTGGTGAGAGGGACATCAGTGTGCCGGACTATAGAGTCACCTATGACTAAAGTGTTAGGTACATTGTCTTGCCTTAGGGGCTGTTGCTGGGTGGCACACTGGTGTTGTGAACTATGTGACACATTGGTTGTGATTGGTGTTTGTTTGCATTTCAGCTTCAGAGGTCTTTGTTGCTTGGGCAGGTTACAGTTAAGGGCCTCTGCATATGTGGATTTAGTGTTGCTATATGTGGGTGTTGGTGGTGCTGGTTTAGAAGGGCTATGTGTTGCTTGAGGTGTAGTGTGGGTGTTAACCTTCTCCTCTTGACTGTTTAGCACAATCTTGGGTGGAGAGAGCTTTGCTTCCATTTTGGCTATGTAAGTGCATCTCTCAGGTTGTAGTGTTGGGTGGTAGGAGGAGAGGGTTGTCTGTGTACCTGAGGCAATTGCTGCATTGCCCCAGTATGCCCAGATTCACCAGGTGGACAGGAGAAATCACCAGCTGACCCTTGGACATGTCTGGTTTGGGGCTTTTTTTTCTTTGTAAAGTACAGGAGCTGTTTCCTTAGCAAGGTACTTTGCAATTATAGGCTGTTTAGTGCCTACTATTAATTTCTCCTTATTAACAAGGAGAGTTCAGTGTTTGTATGAGTTTAAGGCTTCCTAGTGCTTTCCAGCAGGTATTAGAGAAAGTGCTAGTCACAGGGATGCTTAAAGGTAAGATTGAAAAGAATGCACTCTGCAGTGTGCACTACAGAAGTTAGATGTGAAAGTAGGTAACTTGAGTTTTACCTATTTAAAAAGTTAAGGTTTAGTGGAGAGTTACTATTTTTAAAACAGCAAGATGGATTGAAAGGGGTGGTCACTTTTGTAATTTGGTACTATGAAATACTGAGTTGGTCAGTCTTTCTGTAACTTTTAGTTCTGTCCAAGTAGTAGCGTAGTTGTCTGTGTATATCTAGAGTGTGTAGAAGTTTTTCCCCTTTATTTTGTGGATTTGGGAAGAATGTAGGCAAGTGAATAGCTTGGTTCAAGGATACCCTAGATACCACCTTTGGCATAAAAGTAGGATTGGTTCTCAATGAAACTCTGTCCTGATGGAAGATAAGAAATGGCTGTACTGCCATTAAAGCTTGTAACTCAGATACTCTTCTTGCTGAAGTTATGGCCAGAAGGAATGCAGTTTTCCAAGACAGAAACTGTAGATCCGCCGATGCTGCTGGTTCAAAGGGAGGAAGTGTTAGTTTCTCCAGCACAAAGTTGAGATCCCAAGTAGGTAAAGGGGGTTTCCTTGGAGGATTGATGTTTTTGATTCCTCTCAGAAATTGCCTGAGGAGAGGATGCGAGAAGATAGGTGGATCAACATTGTATTCTGCTGAAATTGCTGAGGCATGAATCTTAATGGAAGAATAGGACAGGCCATTGTGGAACAATTCTGCTAAGTATTCCAGAATATGTGTCATGCTCGCCACTGTCACATCTAAGCCTTTTGTTGTGTTCCAAATGAGAAATCTTTTCCATTTTGCTGAGTATGTCTTCCTTGTGGAAGGTCGGCGAGCTTCCATAATAATGTCCTTTACTCTCTGTGATAACTTATTTTGAGGGGGGTTTATGGAATTTTCCAGGCAGTTAACTGCAATGTTTTCAAGTTGGGATGCATGATCTTGAAATTGTTCTGCGTCAGAAGAAGTGGCCATAGGGGGAGAGGCCATGGTTTCGTCTGTGACATGCTCCTCAATAGTGGGTACCAGTGCTGCATTGGCCAGTCTGGAGCTATCAGAATCACTCTTGGCTGTTCTACCCTGATCTTCAG
This sequence comes from Protopterus annectens, assembly GCF_019279795.1. Classification (NCBI taxonomy): domain Eukaryota; kingdom Metazoa; phylum Chordata; order Ceratodontiformes; family Protopteridae; genus Protopterus; species Protopterus annectens. The sequence goes on from NC_056729.1 coordinate 1,380,232,047, forward strand.
TAAAACCTTGGACATTAATGGGAGAGGTGGGAAGGCATAGACTGTTAGAGCTTTCCAGCTGAAAGAGAGAGAGTCCACCCTCCAAGCTTGTGGGTGGTATGTCCTTGAGCAGAATGCTTTCAGTTGATGATTGTGGGGCGAGGCGAACAGATTTATCTCCGGCTTTCCCCATGCTTGTGTTATGAGTAGAAAGATGTCTGGGTGCAGCATCCATTCGTGTGCATCCATGGTAGTTCTGCTTAAGCTGTCTGCCAGTGCATTTTCTTTCCCTGGAACGAACTGGGACTGTAGTTGGATATTGAGTTTCAAGCATAGTTCCCATAGATTCATGGCCAGCCTGCATAGAGGGTAGGAATGCGTGCCTCCTTGCTTGTTTATGTACCACATGACTGTGGTGTTGTCTGTCCTTATTAACAGGTGGCCTTGATGGAGGAAAGGTTTGAAGGCCTTGATTGCGTGCATCACTGCCAGCATTTCCTTTTGGTTTATGTGCATGCGCAGCTGTCCTTGAGACCATAGGCCTTGGATACATTTGCCCTCCATGTGTGCTCCCCATCCTCGGTCTGAAGCGTCCGTGGTGATGGTTTGTTTTGTTTTTGGTTTGTTGAAGGGCAAACCTCTGTTGGACTGACAGGCTTGAGCCCACCACAGGAATTCCTTTTGAAGGCAAGGAATGATTGGTATCAAAGTTTCCAAACTGTGACTGTGCTGAGACCATACACTCCTTAGGTACCACTGTAATTTTCTCATATGCAGCCTGGCTTGTGGAATCAGAATTATGCAGGATGCCATGTAACCCAGGGCCTGCAGGATTTTCCTTGTAGTTAGCTGAGTTTGTCTTGTCAGATTCATGAAGTAATCCGGAAGTTGCTTTTGTTTTTCTTCTGTGGGAAAGGCCATTTGGGTGGTTGTATCTAGATCTGCACCCAAAAAGGTTATCCTTTGGAATGGAACAAGTCTTGATTTTTGGATGTTGACTGTGTATCCCAAGGCCTGTAACAGGTGGATGGCATAGTCCAAGTCCTTTATCAAATTTTTCTTGTTGTCCGCTTGTATAAGGCAGTCGTCCAGATATGGGTAGATTTGAATCCCCTGAAGTCTGCAGTGTGCAATTACTGATGCCAGGCATTTTGTGAATACTCTGGGCGCAGTAGATAAGCCAAAGGGCAATGCTGAGAATTGATAATGCTCTGATCCTGCAAGAAATCTGAGGTGTCTTCTGCAACTTTGCGAATAGGGACATGCAGGTATGCCTCCTTGAGATCTAGAGTCACCAGCCAAGACTCCTTGCCCAGCATGGGAAGAAGTTGCTGTAGGGTCAGCATCTTGAATTTTGGCACAATGAGGTAAGTATTCAGTGCTGACAGGTCGAGAATAGGCCTCCATTGATTTTCTTTTCTTGGAACAAGGAATAATCTGGAGTAAAATCCTTGACCTTGTTCTGAAAGAGGTACCTTTTCTATGGCTTTCATTTGAATTAAGTTGTTGATCTGCTTTAAAGCCTCTGCCCTCTGTTTTGGTGGCAGGTTTGGCATTCCGTTTCTTCTTGGCAAAGTGTGGAAGTGGAACCTGTATCCTTTGTCTATTATTTGCAGTGTCCATGTGTCCTTTGTAATGTAATGCCAGTTTTTTGAGAATAAAGAAAGCTTTCCGCCCAATGGTGCTTCCAATTGAGCCCTGGTCGGCGGAATCAAAGGAAAGTCATTGAGTCTGTCCAGGTGTAGTAGTTGTTGTTGCTGTTCCTGCACTACCTCTCTGGTTGGTAGGCTGCCACTGACGGCCTCTGTAGGAGCCTCTAGCTTGCCCTCTACCTCTGGGATGCCTGTTCCTGCCCCTCTGGGATCTGTCCGAGTCTGGAAAGGACCAATTCTTAGTAGGCCAGTTTCTGCTGAATCTCGGTGGTTGTACTTGCAGAAAGTCCTTAACTGTTTGCACAGATTTTGCCTTTTCTTCAAACTTCTTTAAGACCTCCTGAGCCGAGGAACCAAATAATTTTTGTTTTTCCATTGGAGCATCCAGGAGTTTAGCTTTAACATGGTCTGGTAAAGATTGTTCCTTCAACCAGGCATGCCTACGAATAACTGCCCCAGTCATAGCTGACCTACATGAAGCTTCCAGTGCATCATAACCACACTGCCAAAAATGATTACTAACCTTCTGTGAGTTATGTACCAGATCCTGAAGGGATTTATGGTCAAGGGGTTCAGAAGAGGAAAGCTTCTTATGCAATTCATCTAACAAATACTCTTGGTACTGTATCATATGAAATTGACAATTTAATGCCCTCAAGGAAAGAGTTGCAGAAGTATATACCTTCTTTCCCCATCTCTCTAAAGCTCTAGACTCCCTTTCAGAAGGTAGAGGATTTTTGGCAGTGGCAGCTGCAACCCCTTTTGGGCCCTGAGAAATAGTATCTGGGTCTGCAGAATGGGCCTTGTACAGATGTAGATGAGAATCCGGGACCCTGTAGTATCTATCAGGTTTGGCAGGAGCCAGAGGGAGAGAATCAGGGGCTGTACTAACATCATTGTACACATCATCAATAACATTCAAAACAGGAGGTATAGCTAAGGGCCTATGCTGAGGAAAATGTAAAAAGGTCCTTAATCTCTTTCTAGAATCAGAAAATTCCTGACCCTGCCATTGAAAATGTTCTCTCATAGAGTGTAGTGTCTCACCAAAGGAAAACTCTTCAGGAGGGGAGGCAAGGGATAGATTCTTCAGCATCAGAATCCTCATAGGTCAATAAGCCTCCTCCTGGTGATCTGACAACACAGATCCATCCGTAGACTCATCTGAAGAGTGTAGGTCAGAGGGCTCAGTCCTGGGCCTTTTGTCTGGTGGTGGTTGAGAGCCCCTGTCCGGGTGAGGCTGAGAACCTCTAATTAAAGAGATAAGATCCTCTGCAAGGCTGAGGATCTGAGAACTAGAAGAAGGTCTCTGAGAGGTAGTCTTGGGAGGCAAAGCTTTAGCAAGTTTAGCAGCTTTAGCCCTGGAAAAAGCCTTAATGGACATGGATGCAGGGGGTCTGGCTGCACCACGTGCAGGAGTAGACTTGTCCAAAGGAATGGTGTCGGACATTTCCTGGACACTGGTTTCAGTAGGTAGCTCAGTAGCCGACTCAGCCGGGGCCTCCAGGGCCGCGGTGGTCGGTTGAGTGGATTCGGTTAAAGGAAGAACCGAGACACTCGCGGTAGGCCTAACCGTGGTTTCAGCCGAAACCGCGGGCCGCGAGTGTCAGTCCTTGTCCTTCCGTTTTTTCACCAAATGCGATGTCGGAGTCTCCGACGGCATCTTATATGCAAAATTAGCCCCAAAGAATTCCTCTGCAAACTCTGACCGACGTCTAAGAGTTCGTCGGTTGAAGGAAGCACAGGCTGAACAGGCCGAGACGTCGTGGTCTGGGCCTAAGCAAGGGAGGCATTAAGAGTGAAAATCCTTATGAGGTATTTGTTTCCCACAAGTTAAACAATTATTTACTTTATCTGACATCGGCTAAGGCAAGAAAGAGTCCCCAACGGGGTACTTAGCTTTTTCGAAGTCTTCGGTAGCTGAATCACAGGAGCTGACCGACCGGCACTTGCGAACTGCTTCTGCTTCGGGCACCGCACGGCAAGAAAGACTGAGGAAAATGGCGTCGGCTGATGCTTTTATACCCCAGACGCTCTGACGTCGGGGAAAGTGCGACATCAGCCGAGGCCAGACCCAGACTTTGGAATCCGGCCGACCGAAGGGCTGCCTGAGGCAGGACAACCCATATGTTATGACTGCAGATGCATCCTTGAAGGACATCTTTTATTCCTTTGACATTGTTAACAGTAGAAAGAAAACCAATTATAACAACAATAACAAGAAGCAATATACAGTCTACAAAAAAACACACCTACTAGAAAGACTATAGCTAAAGTTTTTTTTTTTTTTAAAGATAATAGGAAAGCCTCTAATTTAAACGGCTAGCCTATAAGAAAAAAGCAGAAGGAAAGCCTCTAACTTAAACCGCTAACCTGAAAAGAAGAGGTGGTGAGAAAACTCTCTAAATTAAACGAGTTCTACCAAAAAAGGAGGGATACTATAAGCTAAACAATTATCTATCACAGAAACAAAACTATCGCTAATAATAAAATACTAGAAAAGTTAAATTCTAGTGAAAAAGTTACACAAAAAACTCTATACAAGCCTGAGCCAGAAAAACGACACCTCGCAGCTGAAGCGGCAAACGAGATCTGGGTAGCTATCGCTAGGCATTATGGGATAAGGGGAAGCCTCAAGCCAGTAAACCGCTCCCGAGCTATAGAAGATGGCCGAGTCGGAGCTGAGGATCGGCTCCGATCCCAACCAGCAAGAACGAAGGTGAGACAGACAACTTAACATGCTGGGTTACCTTCTGGATGGACTCTGCATATCATCCTTATGCCCATGTGTGTTTTACTCGGTTCCTTGCTTTGTACTGTTTCCATGTGTATGCTTGTGTGCGGGGGGGGTGATGGGGGGTGAAAAGTGTGATGAATTCTTGGAGTCTTCAGTACAGCTAAAATAAAAAAAACTGTTACAATTACAGCTAGTACAATATGTTATGTTAAGGCTTAAAGTGGACAATAAGACCTGGAGAATGAGTAAACAGGTAAAAAGTGATACTCATTTGCAGCAGAGGTCTACAGCAATGAGCACGCAGCACAAAGATTTCTGGAGTAAGGGCAAGTTTATCACTAGTCTTCAGTTACAGCCTTGTTAAATTAAAATAATAAACTGGTTAACTCCTTGCAACAAAGATAAAACAGACATGTCATACAGAATATTAACTAACAGCCACCAAAGCAACAACATTAAATGTTTCACTACCAATAACAGAAAGAATGAACACATTACATTAGGTGTTTAAAGACTAATTGTTTCGATGAATTTCAATTTTTGCAAGAAATAGAAAGGCTTAGAATGAAAGGACAACAGAAAGAAGAGAAAATGTTAGTAGTAAAATGAGAATTAAGTACAACCGGCAAAAAAGATTGCATATCATTGTCCTTTAAGTGAATAATGAAACATTTATTTGTGTGTGTGTTTATGCACATGCACATTAGGGAAGTAAGAGCTTTTTATATTTATTTTCTATGGCATACCTCATTTATGGAGTGGTGCTAGTGATGGTCAGTGTACTGAATAGTAGTGGTCAGTGTTTTGGTGCTGGGGCACAGTGGTGACTTTGCAGTTATTTATTTTTGAGGTACAGAGATGCTAGGGTTGTGTTCTTTAGTGCCAGAATGGCTGTAATGTCATCTGTTTTGTGGTATACTGTACCTTTTAGGTTGGAGTTATCAAATCAAATAGGATATTAAGGCACTATGGGGCAGGGGATAACATCGACATGATGAAGCTGCTGAGAGTAAAAAATGTGCAAGAACAGGAGAGACGTCTAAAAAGGTTAAAAACTTTGTGAACATTTATACAACTATAAGAAATGTCTAGTGTACCAAAGAGAAGCCATTAAAAGTCAATCACACTGAGCTTAACCTGAATGAAACACATTGTTTTATTTATATTTTGTGTAATTTTGGCATTACACTTTTCAGACCTTTTTGTTTTTGGTGTTTTTCCACAACCCTACTGTGGGAACGGTTATGCTATTAGGAATGCAAATTCTATGGTAATTAGCTATCCAAATTTTTGGCAAGCTCTACCTTTTTTTTTTTTTTTTTTTTAGAATAGCCTTCGCCCAGATTTTCAACACTTGCAGGTTGAGAAGTATGACTGCTATTGTCAGGAAGAAATTGGATTCACATATTGGAGGTATCTGTAGACCATTCTTTTCTTACATGAATAGCTTCAGACTAGTATGAAATATACCTTTAACCATGCCATTAGAGAATGCTGTTTCTGACTAGGAATTTACACACTGGCACTAACTGCAGACCATTCATTTTTGTGTAAACAGCAATAAAACCAGCATGTGACAGTACAGAATTAAGAAGTGGGAGCTGGTTGATAATGACTGGCTGAAAGGGATCGGATGCTTCTGTTCTGTGGCTTCTGATAAAGCCATAGTATATTCAGTTGCTGAAAACTGTATACTGGAGGGTGGAGAAGAACTGGTTATGGAAGGTGTGGGGGTGCTTGCCATTGCCGCAGCCTGCTTAAAAGGTAAGTGACAGTCCAAAATTTTCTCCTTTGCACTGATGTACTGTTTACTGAGGAGAGGCTGAGAGTGAGACTGTCATCATCCCATAGAGACTGTAGTGTGTGGTGTGTGTCCTCTGTAAACTTTAGCCCTGCATGTTTTGCTGATTGTTACTTGCTATTATCAGCATAGGGGATTCTCATTAATATTTTCTTCCTTTTTCACTGTATTGATAATTTATTTGATATGTCTATGCCATTCTGTGGCCCTGAAATTAAGAGGCCCACCCAGGTAAAGTTTCATATGGTTTTCCAGAAGCAATCATTTTATGAAAAAAATACAGGCTTAAAAGACTCTGATTTGATTGTTATTAAAGTTTCTTGCCTACTTTTAAATCTTCAGTCTTTTTTTTTTTCTGTTTTTTTAGATTGTTTTTCTCATTATGAAAATTAACTGGGTGTTGTCTTCTTATTAAAGGAAGACAAGAAAAGTACAGTTGTGTACATTTACCATAAATGTAGATGTTCGAGTGTACTCAATGTTGCAGTCATCACATTTGAGTTATCTGCTTGCAGTAGCCGTCAGTCGGCCTGATTGTCAAAGTCTTGGGTCCTGCGTCGGTTGCTGTCTCATCTTCCATGACATCAGGTAGTCAGGGGTATAAAGTATGCAGCCGATGCCATTACATCAGTTTTTCTTGCCCCAGATGTCAGGTGCCTCCCTAATGGGAAGCAATTAAATATATATAAACAAGATTATACCTCCAACAAAAAAGCAAATACACCAAAAAACGTTTAAGCATAGTAAAAAGGAATAGAGGTATAGCCAAAAGAAGTCAGGGGTCTGGAGGGAGGGTAACTAGGACTGCAACAGTGAATACACTCATACATCTACATTTATGGTAAGTGTACACAACTGTACTATGTTCTTCATGTTTCACTGTTGCAGTCATCACATTTGGGTAGATTCCCAAAGCTAAGGATGGGAGGAGGAATTCAGATAGCATTAGGACCAGCTATAAGGCCCTGCAAGACTGCAATTACAAAACCAGCTCTGGATTTAGAGAAAATTGGCAAATGGTAATGCTTGGTGAAAGTATGTACAGAACTCCAGCTAGCAGCTTCTAGCATGTCCCTGGTAGGGACACCTCTGAGAAAGGCTGTAGAGGTAGATGCAGCCCTGGTTAAATGTGGTCTTATCCCGTATGGGATAGGTTTTCCATGGTGCTTATAGCAGAAATTAATGCAATGGCCTATCCATTTAGAAATGGTTTGCTTTGAAATGGCCTTCCCCTCTGCCCCTGCAGCAAATGCCACCACAGCAGCTGTTCAGATTTCCTGAGAGGTTTAGTCCTGTCCAAGTAAAATCTAAGTTGTCTGTGCACATCTAAAGAGTGCAGTATCCGTTCCCCTTTGTTCTGTGGATTAGAAAAAAAGGTTGGCAAATGAATGGACTGATTAAGAGCCACACTGGATACTACCTTGGGCATGAAAGAGGGATTGGTCCTGAGGGACACCCTGTCCGCATGAAAGATGATGAAAGGCTCCACTGCCATGAGGGCCTGTAATTCAGACACCCTTCTTGCTGAAGTGATGGCTAAAAGGAAGGCTGCTTTCCATGAAAGGAATTTCAACTCTGCATATGCAGCTGGCTCAAAAGGAGGTAGAGTAAGTTTTTCCAATACAAAGTTAAGGTCCCAGGCTGGAGTAGGGGCTCTCCTGGGTGGTCTTAATTTTTGGCCCCTCTGAGGAACTGCTTGAGCAGTGGATGAGAGAAGAGGGGTGGTTCTGTGTTGTAATGGGTTGAAATGGCTGAGGCATGAATTTTGATGGAGGAAAAGGAAAGGCCCTTGTGAAGCATGTCAGTTAAGTACTGAAGAATCTGAGGTAAATTGGGCACTGCTGTGCCTATCCCCTGAGTTTGGTTCCAGGAACATAATCTTTTCCATTTTTCAGCAAAAGATTTTCTAGTACTAGGCCTCCGTGCCTCCAGAATGACATCCAACACTTGTTTACTGAGGGATGGTAACAGAGATCAGGTAATTAGCCAGGCTTCTAGGGTCAGGGTTTGAAGCAGAGGGTGCAGAATCTGGCCCTTCTGCTGGGACAGCAGGGTAGAGGTCTGAGGCAGGTGCCATGGTGCCAGCAGTGACACTGCGCAAGAGGGGGTACCAGTGCTGGCATGGCCATTCTGGTGCAATCAGTATCGTCCTTGGTTTGTCCTGTTTGATCTTTAGCAGTACCTTGGAGAGGAGAGGCAGAGGAGAAAGGCATAAACTGATAGATTTTTCCAGGTGAAGTACAGGGCATCCACTTTCCAAGCTTGTTTGTGGGGAGTCCTTGTGCAGAATTTGTCCAATTAGTAGTTCTGGGGGGAGGCAAACAGGACTATCTCTGGGCTCCCCCATTTGTTTATCAACATGTTGAATGTCTTTGGTTCCAGTTTCCACTCGTGTGGGTCCATGAGATTTCTGCTTAGATCGTCTGCCAGTGTATTTAACTTTCCTGGCAGGAATTGAGCCTGTAGGTGCACTTGGTAGCTCAAGGCTGTGTTCCACAGAGCCATGGCTAGTCTGCAGAGAGGGTAAGAGTGGGTTCCCCCTGCTTGTTTATGTACCACATAAGAGTGGTGTTGTCCGTCTTTACCATTAATTGCCCTGGAAGAATGTGGTCCTTGGAGGCTGTCAGAGCATTCTGTACAGCTAACATTTCTTTTTGATTGATATGCAAGTGCATTTGACTTGGGTTCCATTTGCCCTGAATGCACTTCCCTTCCAAGTGAGCCCCCCATGCATAGTTCTGATGCATCTGTTGTTAGGGTTTGGGCGGCATGGGGTAGAGTGAAAGGCAGCCCCTTGTTTTGGTGGCAGGCCTCTGCCCACCAAAGGAACTTTAACTGTAGGCAAGGTATGATATGAATCATTGCTTCTAGATCCTCAGAATGTTGACATCATAGGCTTTTTAGATATAATTGTAGTTTCCTCCTATGCAGTGTTGCATATGGAATAAGGAGAATGCAGGAGGCCATGAACCCCAAGGCTTGCAGTATTTGTCTTGCAGATAGCACGGTCTTTGTGGCCATTAGTTTGAAGTAAGCTGTTAAATGGACTCGTTTCTCTGGCGTGAGGAAAGCCATCTGGGAAGTTGTGTTCAAGCTTGCTCCCAGGAATACGATTTGTTGGCAGGGTACCAGATCTGACTTCTTTTCGTTTATGGTGTACCCCAGAGAAGTTAACACTTTTTGTACAAACGCCAAATGATTCAATAGTATGTCTTGGCTTTCTGCCTGAAGTAGACAATCGTCCAGGTATGGGTATATTTGAATATTTCTTTGCCTGCAAAATGCATCGACTGGAGCTAGGCACTTTGTGAATACCCTGGGCACAGTAGATAAGCCAAAGGGCAGTGCAGAGAAGTGATAGTGCATGAAGCCTGCTTTGAAGTGTAGGTATCTTCTGCAAGATTCCCTGATTGGGATGTGCAGGTAGGCTTCCTTTAAATCCAGTGTTGACAACCAGTAATCCTTGCCTAGCATAGGAAGCAACTGATAAAGAGTTAACATCTTGAATTTTGAGATCACCAAAAAAGTGTTTAGGATAGAGAGATCCAGGATAGGACACCATGAGTTGTCTTTTCTGGGCACCAGGAAAAGTCTTGAATAGAAACCTTGTCTCCTTTCTTTTTCTGGGACACTTTGAATAGCCCTTATACTTAGAGAGAGAACTTGCTTTTGAGCCTCTACCCATTGATTTGGGGGTAGATCTGGCCAACCGTTTGGGGTTGGTAAAGTGTGGAAGTGGAATCTGTATCCTTGGGAAACTATATTTAAAACCCATTTGTCCTGGGTAATGAGTTCCCATTTTTTTGCCTGCAGAGCAATCTTTCCCCCTAAAGGAGCAGTCAGTTGAGAAGGGCTTGGAAGTTTCAAATTTAAGTCATTGAGACAGTTTACCATAGGGGGAGTCTTACTACTCCCTGCTTTGGAAGTGGGAGACCCCCACTGCTTAGTCCTGTGCATACCTTGGGACTGAAGCCTGAGCATTCTGCTGGTTCTGGGTTTGGACTGAGAAGGCCTGGAAGAGGCAGGAAAGGACAAATTCTTAGAGGGCCAATGCCTACTAAATCTTGGAGGCTGTACTTGCAGGAAATCTTTAACAGTTTGCATAGATTTAGCTTTTTCCTCCATCTTTTTAAGTACTACTTCTGCTTTGTTGCCAAACTGTCGGTCCTGGTTTAAGGGAGCATTCAGCAATTTAGCTTTAACATGACCTGGTAAACATTGCTACTTAAGCCAAGCATGCCTTCTAAGTACAGACCCAGTGAAAGCAGCCCTGCAAGATGCCTCTAGTGAATCAAAACCACATTGCAAAGTATGTTTTCCAACTTGTTCAGCAGAATGCATTAAATCCTGTAAATCCTTATTTTCAGCACAGTCAGGAATCAACATCATTTTCTGTTTAAGCAATCCAATAATATGCTGCTGATAGTTTTAACATATGAAACTGACAGTTTAAGGCCCTAATGGCCAAGGCTGCAGAAGTGTAAACCTTCTTACCCCATCTATCCAGGGCCCTGGAATCTCTATCAGAGGGGGTAGGATTTTTTGCAGTAGTAGCCTTAATGCCTTTGGGTCCCTGTGAAATGGTCTCAGGATCCGCAGTAGGATTTTTAAAGAGGAACTTGTGAGAGTCAGGAACCCTGTAATATCTATCTTGTTTTCCGGGGGCAGGAGGCAAGGAGTCAGGGGCCAAGCTAGACTCCAAAAAGGCATCATCAACAATGTCCAGTACAGGGGGGGATAGCTAAAGGCCTGTGTTGGGGCAGGAGTAAGAAGTTCCTGAGCCTCTTTTTAGAATCAGAGTAATCCTGGCTATCCCAGCGGAAATTCTCTCTAAGAGTATGCAAGGTTTCACCAAAAGAAAAATCCTCTGGAGGGGAAGCAGAGGGAACAGAGTCCTCTGCATCAGAATCCTCATTGGTAGATAAGGGTAAATCCTGGTCATCAGAGGAAACAGAAATTTCAGAATCCAGATCAGAAGAATCATAAGCAAATTCAGTCCTAGGTCTCTTAGAGGGGGAAGGGTGGCTTCCCCTGATTGAAGTAATAAGGTCTTCAGCCATTCTTTTCATTTGTTTTTTAGGCATAGAGGCCTGCCATACAGTCTGGGTGTCGGTTTTCTAGGCATGGATCGAGTTTTAGGCCTTGAAGAAGAAGACGGCAGCAGTTTAATATGCAAGTCAATAGGACTGAATACACCCTCAGAAGCTGGTGCCTGCACAGCGGCTCCGGACCTATCCAAGGTAGAGACATCCACAGGTTCCACAGTTGAAGCATCTCGCGGCATACCGGACTCTGAATGGGTCTCAGTAGAGGCCTGCGAATCTGAAGTAGCGGGTATCAGGGGCTGCGAAAGCGCCTCACTGAGCACTGGCGAACTGGCGACTAGCTTAGGAGAAGCGTCGTTGGCAGTTTTGGATATAGGCGGCCTGTCTCTGTCTTTATCTTTGTGTTTTTTAGGAATGTTGGTAGTCGGGTGGCTTACCGAAGCCATATCTGGATAATTGAACCGAGTACTAAAATATTTAGAAGCATAGATATACTGACAACGAATAGTTCGTTGTTTAAGTAAGGCACAAAACCGAGAGAGAGGTAAGTCGTGGTCAGGGCCAGGGCAAGGAATACAGTACAAATGAAAATCTTTATGAGGGATTTGTTTTCCACAAGAAAAACAATTATTGACTTTTACTGACATCGGTGTAGAGCAAGAAAAAGTTTCCCCAATGGGGTACTTAGCTTTAGTTGAAGACTTCGGTTCTAAAACTCGAAAACGAAAATTTCAGGAGTCGGCCGACCAGCAATTCATTGGTTCATTGGTTCATTGATTAGTACTAAGCTAACTGCCCTTGTGAGCCATTTTAAGCCTAGCCAATTATCCCTTGGGAGACTCAAACCCTGCACCTTGTGTTTGTAAGGCAAACACTTTAACCATTAGGCCACCCTCCCCCTTGCCTTTATTGTGCTTTTAAATACATTAAAGTTTTTGTTTGTCTGCTTTAAAGCTGTCACTGTTTTTATTTATCGGATTACTAAAAGTTGCTCAACTTTTGTTCTCCTGTTTTATTATACGAAAAACAAAATAAAACATGTTTTGCAGCAGTTTGAGTTTGATAGTCGCTAACACCTACAGCTGTTTTCCACAGCTGTAAGCAATATTCCCATCAACCTGTTAGCTCAAAAGTCAGGAACAAATCCAAAAATAATGGGGCGGGGGCAAATTATATACAGATATTAAATATAATATTGTTCTTATACACTTAGTTTCTATAATATCAGATTGTGCATTAGTTTGTATTCTTGGAACAATATGAAGTCTGAAACTCAAATGTCTGTCATTATTCAGTGACTGCAATCTTTGCAAAAAAGATTTGGTAAAAAAAATCCAAGTTTTATGAGGAACAGACCAAGAATGAGGAAAATTCAGGGACATTCTGCAAAATCAGTGACGGTTAAGAGGTATAATTGTGAGCTCTTTATTTCTTACTTCAAGAATCAGGAACAACACAAAAATAATGGGTAGGCAGAGTCCCAAAATCACACACATTTTAAATACTGCTGTTACATACTTTAAAAAATTACCAGAACAACAGGTCTTGCTTTACTATGTGTTTTCTGAAAGATATCAAATCTGAAACTCAAATGTCTGTCATTATGTAGTCACTGTAATCTTCAACAATGACCAAAAATGTTATGAGGAAGAGGCCAAAAATATTTAGAAAAATTAGGGACACCTGACAGGTATGCTTGTTCTAAACAAAATATTCTGTTAAAAAGATTATTCACAAATTTGTAGGTTAGTACTAGGCTAGCTGCCCTTGTGAGCCATTTTAAGCTTAGCCAATTTCCCTTTTTGTGCTTGAATTAATCTATCCTATTTAGTTAGACATTGGTCTTACCCATCCCATAGTCAATAATGAGAAGTTATGTACTTACCATAGCGTTCCATGTTAGTTGTCTTCTTCTCGCCTTCTTTCTTGCTGGATGGTTTCGGAGCCGAACCTCGGCTCTGACTCGGCCTATTACTAAAGCTCGAGAGAGATTTTTACCGGCTCGAAGCTATCCTATGTCCCATAATGCTAGACGTGATATACCCAGATCTCGTTTGATAGCTTACACTGTGGACCTACATGTCCCCACCATGACAGAGAATATATATATATATATATATATATATATATATATATATATATATATATATCTACCTCTATACATCAGGTATAAAAACTCTTATAAGAGTTACCAAGAAAGGGAAAAGAGGTAGCTAAGGAGATAACTCTCATGATAACACAGGATGGAGGGTGGGACGCAAGAAAGGCGGCGAGAAGAAGACAACTAACATGGAACGTTATGGTAAGTACATAACTTCTCAATGTTAAGTTGTCAATCTCGCCTTCATTCTTGCTGGATGGGACAGTGTCCCTAGCACTTTAGTCCTGGGTGGCTCAATGGAACAAACTCTTGAGTACAGTGGAACTAAAATCAGCCCTAATTCTAGCGGTCATGTCCAGCTTGTAATGAGAAATGAAGGTATGAGGGGAGGCCCATGTGGCCACTGCACAAATGGAATCCATTGGCAATCTTGCCTGAAAGGCTACTGAAGAAGCTAATGCTCTGGTTGAATGAGCTCTGGGCTTAATAGGGAGCTCTTTATGCCTCAACTGGTAAATCAACATGATAACAGAGGTCAACCACCTGGACAAGGTTACTTTGGAAACTGGCAGGCCTTGTCTTCCTTCTGTGTAAGAGAGGAAGAGCTGTTCTGATTTCCTCATCTGCTTGGTTCTATCCAGGTAGAAGCGTAATTGACGGTGAACGTCTAGACAATGTAACTTCCATTCAGACCTATTGGTATAAAGTGGGAAGAAAACAGGAAGATCGATGGTCTGATTCAGATTTTTTTCAGAGAGTACTTTGGGTAAAAAGGACGGATTAGTCCTAAGTGACACTCTATCTTTGTGAAAAACAAGGTAAGGAGGGCGAACACAAAGGGCTTGAAGTTCCGATACCCTTCTCGCTGAAGTGATGGCTACTAAAAACAGAGTTTTCCAAGAGAGCAACTTTAATGAACAGGAAGCCGCAGGCTCAAAGGGAGGGAGAATTAAAGACGACAGCACCAAATTTAGGTCCCATGGTGGGAAAGGATCTTTTACTGGGGTCCTAAGTAAGAGGGTTCCTTTTAGAAAGGCTTTACAAAGTTTGTGTGACATAATGCTGGTCTCTGACAATCCAACATGAAAATTCGCAATAGCTGCCAACTGAACTCTGATGGTGGCTGAAGAAGATCCCATTTGAAAAAGTTCTGCCAAAAACTCTAAGACTGTATGGACAGGGGCTGTAAAAGGGTCAACTTGTTTCTCCCCTGCCCAAACAGAGAAATGCTTCCATTTCCTAGCATCAGTCTTTCTGGTAGTAGACTTGTGCGAAGCGAGGATGATGTCACAAACTGAATGAGAGATTGAGGGAAGCCTGGCTAGGGTTGGAAGTGGAGCAACCAAGCTGTGAGGTTGAGAGATTGGAGAGATTGATGCAGCCCGCCCGACTGATGTGTCAGAAGATCTGGTGCTGGTTCCAGATGCCAGGGTTGATCTAGTAGATGATGTTGCAGGAACGGAAACCAAATTTGTCGAGGCCAGTAAGGGGCAACAAGGATCATTCTGGATCTCAAAACAGTTGCTTTCTGGATTAACTGAGTAATTATGGGAAAGGGGGGAAAGCATACAGAAGACCCCGGGGCCAATCGTGGACTAGAGCGTCTCTGGGGGTAAGACCTGGGAGAGGGAAGAAGGTGAAGAAGTCTGGGCACTTGCTGTTTTGAGGGGTTGCAAAAAGATTGCAGCAAGGCTGACCCCACCTCCTGAAGATTTTTTTTCTACTAGCTGGTTGAGAGACCACTCGTGGGGCATGAGAATGGCTCTGCTCAGCCTGTCCGCTATGACGTTGGACTTCCCGGGGATATGCGTTGCTACCAGAAACCGTTGAGAAGAGATCGCCTACTGCCACAGTCTGAGTGCTTCTCGACATAGGGGGTACGACCTGGTTCCGCCCTGCTTGTTGATCTACCACACTACAGACATATTGTCTGTCTGAATTGCAATAGTCCCGGTGGGTAGAGAGTTTTGAAGGGTCTGCAACTCTAAAAGTACCACTCTCATTTCCAAGACATTTATGTGCAGGTGGCCTTCGAAAGGCTGCCATGTGCCCTGGACTGTCCTGCCCTGAAAATGCCCCCCACCCGATCAGGGAGGCATCCGTTGTCACAGTAGCCACAGGAGGAGGAAGGACAAAGGGTCTGCCCTGAAGAACCTGAGGGGAGACCATCCACCACGAAAGGTGCCTTTTGCAAGACTGAGTGATTAGAATGTTGTGTGACATTGGAAGCTGTTGAAAGGACCACTGGGAAAACAGCATCCATTGCAGGATCCGCATGTGAAAGCGAGCTAGGGGGAGTAATGTGATAGCTGCTGCCATGAGACCTAGGGTTTTTAGTACGAATCTGGCCTGGACTCTGCTCTCTTGTAGTAGGATTTGAACATGATCGCGAATGTCTGAAATCCTTTGTACAGGCAGTTTTGCTGACAGTTCCACAGCGTTTAAAATGGCGCCTATGAAGGTAATAGATTGACAAGGCAACAAGGCAGACTTTTCAGAGTTTATAGAGATACCTAGCTCGTTGCAAATTTGGAGGGTATAATCTCTGGAATGTAGTAGCTGACACTTGGTGGTGGCAGTAAGAAGCCAGTCGTCTAAGTATGGAAACACCTGGAATCCTTTTCGTCTCAGGTGAGCCACGACCACTGCCATGCATTTGGTAAACACCCTGGGGGCTGTGGTGAGGCCAAAGGACAGGGCTCTGAACTGGTAGTGACTGGCTCCCAGCCGGAAGTGGAGAAACCTCCTGGAGTGCCTGTTCATTTTGATATGATAGTATGCATCCTGAAGGTCTATAGAGAACATCCAATTGTCCTGACCCAGGAAGGGTAGAATGGACTGAAGCGTGACCATCCAGAATTTCATTCTTTGAACAGACTTGTTCAGCCTGCTGAGATCCAAAATCGGTCTCCAGTCCCCTGTCTTTTTTGGTACCAAAAAGAACTTGGAGTAGACTCTGGATCCTTGCTGGTCTGCTGGGACTGGCTGGATGGCTCTTTTTTCTAGCAGCTTTGAAATTTCTAGTGCTGCTTGATCCCTTAGACCGGGTGGAACGTCTGGAAGGGGCCCTTTTGGCGGTTGTGGGGTATGAATAAAGGGAATTTTGTAACCCTCGGATATGATCGACCGTACCCAATTGTCTTGCGTGAGGGAATGCCAGGCTTTTGGGTACAGTGATAATCTTCCCCCGACTGCCTCCGAAGGTGGACAGTCGGGCAGCTCCTCAGCGGTGCTGGAAGGGTTTGTCAGAGAAGGATTCTCTGCTACCCTGATTCTGTGGACCCCCCCCCTGCCCCTCGGGCGGCGTCTATTATTGTTCCCTCCTTTGCTTCTGGAGGGAAGCTCACCACGTGCATCAGGCAGTACTCCCTGAGGTTTGCAAAACCACATTTTCCCACCTTTCTGACCCTTAGGGTATGGTCTAGAAGGGGTAGAAAAACGGACTCCTACGGCAGAGAGAGTCTTGCCTTCCTGCACGCACCTGGTCAATGTATCCTTCACGTGAGGTCCAAACAAGGCAGAACCATCAAAGGGGGTGTTAGTGAAGGATGCCTTGAAGGGGTCAGCAAAATTGCAAAGCCGCATCTAGGCATGTCTTCTTAGAGCAACGCCCGTGCCTGCAGCCCTACTCACTCCATCGGCTGCATAGGAAATGAGCCGCATGGAGGAGTTGACAATAGAGTTTAGGGTCCCCAGCTGGGAGTTGATCTTTTCCTGAGACCCCGCAACTGATGGTTCCTGTAAGGTATCATCCAGTTCCTTGAGAAGGTCTCTCTGGAGATGGGTGAAATGGCACAAATAATTCAGCGACTGCATAGCAAAGGTCGCTGAGGAAAACATCCACTTACCATACCTGTCCATAGTCCTAGATTCCTTATTAGGAGGATGGACAAGTACTGAAGGGTCAGCCAACTCCTTTTTAGTGGCCGCCGCCACCACCATGGCATCAACAAGGACGCCCTTAGTTAGAAACTGCTTGTCAGAAGGGGCTGTAATAAATTTTGTAAGCCTCCGGGGAGTTGGTTCCATAGTATCCGGAGCCGTCCACGCCTTTCAAGCCATCACATCCATGAGTGGGTCAAAAGGCGGAGACACCCAGGAGGTGGAAGGGCGAGAAACGAACGCATCCAGGTACACCGACTCATCCTCAGAAGGGTTAAGGGCAGACCAGTTTCCCCTTTGCTTAAGAATCTCCAGGATGTCAGAAAATAAGACATCCTCAGAGGGGGACCTTGGGGACCCTTCTGAGTCATCCAAGTCAGTGTCCGATGTGACTGACTCAGGGGAGTCTACATGCTTCCTCTTGCATTTTCTCTTTCGAGGGGGCTCTCCTGAAGGATCAGGGGAGGCCTCGGAAGAGGAGGATACACCCAATGGGGCTACCTGTAGCGTCGGTTCTCCACGCTCGGGATCGGAAGGGCGGATAGAGACTGAAGCAGGCACCATAGAGGGAGGAGCCGAAGGAGCCGACCGTGGAGCAGGCACAGGGCCCAGCACACTCCTCATGACCTCAAAGGCACCCCTATCAGGTAGGGAAGGGGGTCCCTGCTCCGAAGAGACAAGGACTCCTCCCGGCACCGAGAGGGACGGCTCCGAGTCCGATGTCGGGGCCGAACTCACCTGCGCCAAAGCTCCGAGAGGGAGAACGGGGTCGGACAAGGGTCCGATGCCACTCGCCCCCTCAGAACCGATGAGAGAGTCCCAGCGCCCGGATCCCTCCAAGGATGGAACCAAGGATGGAACCAAGGAAGAGATCGGAGCCGACGAGGGAGCCGAAAGGAGTGGTATCGGCTCCGATGTTCTGACGGTCCCGACCCCTACGATCTCCAGCTCCGAACTCAAAGGAAGAGTCGGAGGAGGAATCGAAGAGGGAGTAGTGATAGCCACTGCCTGATGAGGAGGGCTATGCAACATTTGGGCCAGTGCCTGCGACTTAAGTAGTCTGCTAACCATCCTCTCAAAGTCATGGTCCGACAGCCTGGAAGACCGAGAGGAATGGGTCCTGTGACTCCGCTCCGATAACAAGGGAGACTTCGGAGCCGAATGGACAGATTCCAGGGAAGGAGTCCTGGAACGCTTTCTGCTTGAAGACGGCTCCAACAGCAGAGTCAGAGCCGACTGAGGCCTCGAATCATCGGTTCCCACGGCTCAGCATGGAGCCGACGGTTTGGCGGGCTTGGAAGGTTTACCCAACGAAGGCTTAGCCGGGGAACCTTCAGGCTTTAACAAGCCTCTCAAAATAAGTTTGTTCCTGTGTTCCTGCAGGACTCTTGGACTGAACACATGGCAGAAAGAACAAGAGTCCTGCAGGTGCAGAGGGCCCAAGCAATATACACAAGACGTGTGACCATCTGTCAGAGACATCATCTGACAGCACGAGTCACACTTCTTGAAGCTCGAGACCTTGGTGTCTTTCGACATCCTGAAACAAGGATGATGGGCAGAAAAAGACAACTCTGGGAGGTCTAGTCACAATCAGCCAACACACACACACACACACACACACACACACACACACACACACACACACACACACACACAAAAAGGTTGTAACAGACCAAGAAATAAACAAAAAACCCCACACTTTTTAATACAATTTAACTAGGCACACACATACATCTACTACTACAGAAAAGTATGGAAGAAGTTTGGCCAAAGGCCTAACTATTCAGTGAGGGGGAAACTGTATAAAAAAAAAAAAAACTGCCTAAGAGGGAATTCTAAACAGGGATCTATAGGGTAGTAACTATAAAAAACTATCGCTAAGATTATAACCCAAAAAGCTGACTACATACAAAAAAAATATTAATACAACCTGGAGCCGGCAAAAAGACACAACCTCGTAGCTGAAGCGGCAAACGAAATCTGGGTATATCACGCCTAGCATTATGGGACATAGGATAGCCTCGAGCCGGTAAAAATAGCTCTCGAGCTTTAGTAATAGGCCGAGTCGGAGCCGAGGTTCGGCTCCGAACCCATCCAGCAAGAATGAAGGCGAGATTGACAACTTAACATTTATATATTATCCCTAATGAGAAGGATCATGCCACAGATAATTTGAGGGGACCCATGCATGGGATAAAGCATTCAGGAGCTGCCTCTATCCATTAGTAGTACAGGTCCAGCAATCTCTGTGCTTGTGCAAGTGTTAGTGTAAGTTTCTCATTCTACAGTTAGATAGTTCAGATCACCTAGGAACACATGGTACTGTGTTTAATACTGAGTGTTTTTAGTTCCTGTCGATAAATGTTGTGGCTTTCTCGTGTCACAGAGAGAGTTCTATAGCTAGATAATATATGGTACAGGACCACTCTGATGGTTATCTAGACATGAAGAAGCTGTAGTGCATCGTGCTGTTTTACCAGCCTTGATGCGAGTCTCTTCTGGATGAAAACTGAGACACCACCACCTTTTATCCCTCCTGCGCAATATCTGGTCTAAATGTATGGAAGGTGTTACAGCCCTATACAGTCAATGTGCTTTCCACTGTTTTAAACCATGTCTTACGTCACTTCACAGACATCAATATCCCCTAGGGTGAGAAGGGGTTGTAGGGAGTGGAGTTTCTTGTTGCCATTGATCAGCAAAATCTTCACATTTTCCTTTACCTGTTTCATTATGTTGGTAGGTTTATCAGGTTGGCATTGCCTTAAAAAGGTAATATGGGGGTGGACAATGTCTTTGCCAATAAATGAAACCCTACCGGGGGGTGGGGGCAGATGCCAGCTATCCTTGCTGAATCTGTGTGGTCTGTCAATCATATCTTCCCAGGCTGACACCCTTCGAATGATGCCAAAACCTTAGTTAATACTTTTTTTCGCAAATACTGCAGTGTCATCCCTGAAGAAGGTAGAATGATGCTCAAAGTTAGACTCATACCTACTTTGGACATACAGTCTAAGAGCTCCACCATATTTCTCTTCATATAGTACAGGGAGGTACACCGGCATGAACTATGACACAGTCATATTGGTACTTGTTGTTCAACAACTTGAGTGAATGCATTATCTTATGGATCACCTCATTAGTCACAGTGGCTGTGTCCCATGGGGGGGGGGGGGGGGTCACTTTTATTCAGACACACGGACATAGACTTGGGGTACTACCCTTGGACAACAGAGATGATTTTCTATAAACTTGCTTGGAAATGTCTACTCAAACAGCACCATATCACTCCTTATTCTTTACATAAATATTTCGAAATATCCATCATACCTGTCAGCTATGTCTTGTACACAGTGCTATGAATTCTGACCCTCAGATATAGCCTTGCTCCTTTACAATTTGCTGACTTTCTTTGTACAGTTGGACCTCTGTAATGGCTCATAACATATGAAATAAATAAGCTAAGCTAATACAAAAATTCAGTATCATTAATTATATGGGGGTTTAAGATTTTCTGTTCTGAAAAATAAGACCCTCAGCTATGACTTTTTAAAGGAACATGCCATGATTTTAATGAGCTAATGTTGAGAGGTATGGCATCTACTTTTTGAGTCAGTGCATCTACGTGTTTAGCTCTACTTATGTTAAACTACCGTAAGCATTGTTGTGCCACAGGACAGAAAACTGATGCAAAATGTGATGCATATACATTTCTTCTTTCTTTACACATTGGTAAAGCTGTATTTAAGCACACCTTTTAACTTCTCTACTCAGGCATTCTGAACAAATCAGGGTTCAGTAGCTTAAACTTAGGGAGAGTTGAGAAATATGAATTTAGGCTCCCTTGAGAGTTATGAATTTAAGCTCAGTGAAATCTACAACAGAAAACTGTTCTGTCCAAAAATGCATTTACAAAATGCCTGGACAAAGACAGAATTAAATTTGGTGGACCATTAGCTGTGACAGGAGCATGGTGTGTGTGTGTGTGTGGGGGGGGGTCTGAGTTCAATCCCCAGACAAGGGCAATGCTTTGTAGTCTGGCAGTTAGCTCACAGGATTAAAACCTTGAGCTGATTCCCTCAGCCTTCATTTGCCAAAATTGTGACCCTGAGCAATTCACTTAACCATAGCTTTGGGGAAATTGTGTTAGGCTCATTGATGATCTCCTGGACAGTATGCCTAATAACCTACAATATAAAGTAGCAATATTGAAAAAAACTCAAACTTCATTTTGCAGTAATTTGTATGACAAAACACACTTTCTCAAGAAATATTTGATTGCTTGCATTTTAAACATTCTGTAAGTGCAGTTAATTATTCTATATTTTGGGCAACTGTATTTAATTGTATCTACACCATCCATCTGCTTTATTGCCTAAGAACAGTTTTCATTATTACATTTTAAAATTGTATATCTCATAGTTATTATTACATTGCTTACTATCTGAGAAAATGGTATTATTTAGCACCGCAAGTTATCAAGGTTTGGCATCCTTTTGCAAAACAACCTGCTTTGAAAAGGCATTACCACTGGAACATTTTGTAACTTGTACTGGATACTGATCTAGTGGCATGGTAATTAGTGTAGTAGTTCCCTATCCCAATATGTATGACAGCGCAAATCTACCTGGCCAACCATCCCTGGGAATTTTGTGTGTGTTTCTCTCTGTCTGTCTGCATGTGTGCATGTCTGTGTGTAAGTAATAATTTACTTCTGAGGCAGTTGCTGTGAGTAATGGGAAAGTACAGCTGTGTATACTTACCATAAATGTAGATGTTCGAGTGTATTCACTGTTGCAGTCCTAACCAATGGGTTATCTGTCTCCCGGTAGCCCTCGATCGGCCAGAATACCAAAGGTAAGTAAAAATTACATCGGCTGTCGTCGGTTGTAAAGGATGTCAGGGCGTCCGATACAAAAGGAGGCAGCCAACATCACTTCCTCAGTCTTTCTTGCCATAACAGTCAGAAGCCTCCAGAAAACAAGGTTTAAACTAAATTTAGCCTGTACCTTAGGAAAAGAGAAAAAAAGGGGGAAGGAGGGAGGGAAAGCAGGACTGCAACAGTGAATACACTCGAACATCTACATTTACAGTAAGTGTACACAACTGTACTATGTTCATCATGTTTCACTGTTGCAGTCCTAACCAATGGGTTGATTACCAGAGCCCAGAGAAAAGGGAGGAGGAACCAACAGAATCAAGGATTGGAGATAATGCCACTGCTGTTCTGCAGGGCATTAACTCCAATCCTTGATTGGAGATAATGCCCTGCAGAACAGCAGTGGCAAACCCTGCCCTGGCTTTTGAATACAAAGGCAAATTATAATGCTTTGTGAAAGTGTAAACAGAAGCATGTGGCAACTTCCAAAATGTCTTTAGTAGGTACACCCCTTAAAAAGGCTGCAGAAGTGGAAGCTGCTCTAGTTGAGTGGATCCTAACCCCTTGAAGAGGAACCTTGCCATGAAAGGAATAACAAAAAGTAATACAATGAGCAATCCATTTAGAAATGGTGTGCTTAGAAATAGCCTTACCCTGGGCTCCAGGGGCAAAGCTGACCAACAGCTGAGCTGATTTCCAAAGGTCGTTAGTCCTGGCCAGGTAAAACCTGAGCTGTCTATGGACCTCAAGAGACTATAGGATCCTCTCACCTCTATTTTGAGGATTAGGAAAGAAGGTAGGAAGGTGTATGAACTGATTAAGAGTCAGGCTAGAAACCACCTTAGGCATAAAGGAGGGTTTGGTTCTCAAAGAGACCCTATCTGCATGGAAAATAAGAAAAGGCTCCACAGCCATCAAAGCCTGCAGCTCCGAAACCCTCCTTGCTGAAGTTATAGTCAAGAGGAAGGCAGTCTTCCACGAGAGAAACTTTAAATCTGCAGTGGCAGCTGGCTCAAAAGGAGGAAGAGCGAGTTTCTCTAGGAAAAAAATTAAGATCCCAGGCTGGAGTAGGCGCCCTTCTGGGAGGTTTTAAGTTGCAAGCACCTCGGAGAAACATTTTCATCAAAGGATGAGAGAAAATGGGTTGTTCAAAAGAACAATGAGCAGAAATGGCTGAAGCATGGATCTTGATAGAGGAAAATCAAAGACCACCCTGAAGCAAATCAGCCAGGTATTCCAGGATCAGAGGAAGGGTACGCTGAGAAGAAGATTCCCCTCTAGCCTGCATCCAAAGAGAGAATCTTTCCCATTTGCCAGCATAAGACTTCCTAGTGCTAGACCTCCTGGCCTCCTTCAACACGTCAACCACCTGCTGGGACAGGGAAGAAGAATAGGATGGAGTCATACAATGAGCCAAGCTGCCAAATGGACAGACTGAAGATGATGATGTAGAAAGTTTCCCCCTTCCTGAACCAAAAGATCTGGCTTCAGAGGAAGATGCCAAGAAGGAAATTGGGAGAGACTGTGAAGCAGTGGATACCAATGCTGCCTGGGCCAGCTATGAGAAAAGTCCATGGTCGTTCGTCCCTGATCTTCAATAATACTCTGGGAAGAACAGGAAGAGGAGGGAAGGCATAAACTGACAGCAGTGTCCAAGGGAAGGACAGAGCATCCACTCTCCAGGCTCTGCTGTGATGCTGTCTGGTGCAAAAAAGAGGTAGAAGATGGTTGTTGGGACAGGAGAAGAGATCCACTTGAGGAGTGCCCCAACGTTGAATGATGCTGTAAAAAACTGCTCTGCTCTGTTTAGCTGCAACTCGTGAGGATCCAGGGTCTGTCTGCTCAGCTGGTCTGCCAAAACACTGAGCCTTCCTGGAAGAAACTGAGCTAGGAGATGCAGGTCCAGGGATGCTGCTATAGACCAAAGACTCATGCTCTGTCTGCACAGGAGGTAAGAATGAGTCCCTCCCTGCTTGTTGATGTACCACATGACTGTGGTGTTGTCTGTCCTGACAGGAAGGGTCCCTGGAGAAAGAAGATGCTTGAAAGCTAGTAAAACCTGCTGGACTGCCATCAACTCCTTTAAATTTATGTGCAGGTGCATCTGCTGGGCATTCCAACTTCTCTGTATGCATCTGCCATCCAGGTGAGCTCCCCAGGCATAATCCAATGCATCTGTGGTAAGAACTTGAGTGGTCAGGGGTGTGCAAAAAGGCATGCCTTTGTTCTGTAGACAGGCTGCAGCTCACCAAAGAAACTCTGTCTGCAGACATGGAAGCAGAGGAATTATCACATCCAGGTCCTGTGTGTGTTGACACCAAGTGTTCTTGAGGTACCATTGCAATTTTCTCATGTGTAGTTTTGCATATGGAATCATGAGAATGCAAGAGGCCATGAATCCCAGAGCTTGCAGGTATTTCCTTGCAGGGAGCTGGGACAGGCTTGCCAAATCCTTGAAGTAAATTGAAAGAGTTGTCTGCTTCTCATTGGTGAGATATATCATCTGGGTGGCTGTGTTCAGACTCGCTCCCAGGAATGTAATTTCTGGATGGCACTATTTTTGATTTTTTCATGTTGAAAGTGTAACCCAGGGAAGAGAGAAGAGTCTTTACAATTTCTAGATTCTTTAGCAGCTGTTCCTGAGAATTTGCTTGAATTAGACAACTGTCCAAGTATGGATAAATCTGAATTTTCTTTTGCCTGCAAAAAGCAATGACTGGAGCCAGGCATTTTGTGAAAACTCTGGGAGCAGGAGATAAGCCAAAGGGCAGTGCAGAGAATTGATAATGCTGCTTGCCCACCCTGAAACAAAGGTATTACCTGCAACTTTCCCTGATAGGGATATGCAGATAAGCTTCTTTGAGATCCAATGTTACCAGCCAGGAATCCTTTTCTAACACTGTCAGTAACTGATGCAGAGTGAGCATTTTGAACTTTGGAATTATCAAGAAAGTTTTCAGGATGGATAGATCCAGGATAGGACACCAGCTGCTTTCTTTTTTTGGAACTAGGAAAAGTTTGGAATAGAATCCATGGCCTACATGCTGAGCAGGAACTGATTTTATTGTTCCCAGATGTAAGAGAGACAAAATTTGCTTTTCAACTTCTGCCCTTTGGTTTGGAGAAGCATCCGGGAATCCTTTGGGTACTGGAAATGTGTGGAAAGAAAACTTGTGCCCTAGGGATATAGGTCTGAGTACCCATTTGTCGTCTGTGATGGTGGCCCAAACATTTGCAAACAGGGCCAACATTCCCCCTAAAGGACTCTCCGGGTAGGCAAGAACAGGCAGAAGTTGGACAGAGTAATTGAGAATGTTTAGATTGAGATGCAGGTTTAAAATTTCCCGCCTTGGAAGAGGAAGCCTGCCAACGTTTAGACCTTTGAGGGGTAGCCCCCTAGAAGATTTGTAACCTCTAGTCCTAGAACGACTCTGTCTGCTAGTATCAGGGAATGTCCAACTCTTAGAAGGGTAATTCCTGCTAAAGCGAGGAGGCTGAACTTGCAGAAAGTCTTTAACTGTCTGCATAGACTTGGCCTTGTCTTTCATCTTCTTGAGCACTTCCTCTGCTTTGCTGCCAAAAAGACTGTCCTTATGCAAAGGTACATCTAAAAGCTTAGCCTTAACAGGCTCTGGTAGGGGCTGCTCCCTGAGCCAAGTGTGCTTTCTAATAACAGAGCCAGTAGCTGTAGCCCTACAGGAGACTTCTTGAATGTCAAAACCACAATGTAAAGAATGCTTATTGACTAGAATGGCAGAATTCAGCAAATCCTGCATATCCTTACTCTCCGCCAACTGAGGCACACCTGCTATCCTAGATTTAATAGCTTCCAAGGTGTGCTGCTGGTACTTCAGCATATGAAAAAGACAATTAGTAGACGTAATAGCAAGAGTGGCAGAGGTATAAACCTTTTTACCCCACCTATCTAGGTTCCTGGATTCCCTGTCAGAAGGAACAGGATTTTTAGTAACAATGGCCTTAACTCCTTTAGGACCTTGATAAATAACCTCTGGATCAGCCAACGGATTCCTGAAAAAAAAAACAAATGAGAATCAGGAACTCTACAGTACCAGTCAGGTTTTCTGGGAGCAGGAGGAACCAAATTTGGAGTCAAGGAATTTTCCAGAACATCATCAACCACTTTCAACACATGAGGAATAGCCAAAGACTTATGCTGAGGCAAATCCAAAAACTCCCTAATCCTTTTCTTAGAAAGGGGGTAATCCTGACTTTCCCATTTAAAATGTTCCCTGAGAGTATTTAAAAAATCACCAAAAAAGAAATCATTTGGAGGAGAAGCAGAAGGGATGGACTCCTCTGCGTCTGAATCCTCAAAAGGAAAGAAAGTTTGAGAAATTTCTTCTTCATCCACATTTATTGATTTGGTTGAAATTATCACTGTTTTTCAGCCTGCAATTGTTACAGAAAAAACAAGAACTTATGTACTCACCATAACGTTCAATGTATGTAGTCCATTTCACCTCACATTCTTACCCGTGGGTTCAGAGCCAAACCTCGGCTCCGACTCGGCCATACTCTAGCTCGAAGTCTTTCAATTGGCTGGGCTAAGAGGTATCCCATGCTGCACTGCTCCCTTTCCCCAGATCTTGTTTGCTGCAAACTCAATCACTCAATCACTCACCCTCCATACACATAACACATAGAGAAGGAAAAAACATTCCAATAATAAAAGGAGCACTGAAACCAGAACTAACTTCTAGGTCCTCCAGGATGGGGAAAGGTGGGAGGGTAAGTAAGAATGTGAGGCGAGATGGACTACATACATCGAACGTTATGGTGAGTACATAACCTCTTGATGTTATGTAGTCCAATCTCGCCTACATTCTTACCCGTGGGACAGCGTCCCCAGCACCTGAACACTGGGAGGCTCAGTGGAAAATACTCCTGAGCACTGTGGAACCAAAGGAAGATCTGCCTCTGGATACCAAATCCAATTTGTAGTGAGTAATAAAGGTGTGAGGAGATGCCCATGTAGCCGCAGCACAAATATCATCCATAGACATCCTGGCCTGAAATGCTGTAGAGGTAGACATAGATCGGGTAGAATGAGCCTTCACTGTAAATGGAAATCCTTACCACCTGAGGCATAAATGAAGGCAATACAACTAGAAATCCATCTAGACAAGGTCACTTTGGAAACAGGAGACCCAATCTTATTTTCTGAAAATGAGACAAATAGCTGATCCGATTTTCTAAGATCCTTCGTTCTATGCAAATAAAAACACAACTGCCTGTGAACATCCAGCTGGTGAAATTTAAATTCTGCCCTATTAGAAAACTCTAGAAAAAATACGGGCAGTTCAATGGATTGGTTGAGATTACTAACCGAAGCCACTTTTGGCATAAAGGAAGGGTTTGTTCTGATGGAAACCTTGTCCTTGTGAAAAATGAAGTAAGGCAGTCTGATTGACAAAGCTTGGAGCTCCGAGACATGTCTAGCTGAAGTGATGGCTACCTAAAAGATAGTTTTCCAAGTCAAATATTTCAGTTCACAAGTAGCTGCAGGCTCAAGGGGGGAAGAGGTGAGACATTGTAGCACAAAATTTAGGTCCCAAGGCATGACTGGGTCAAAGACTAGAGGGCGAAGCAGCATAGTGCCCTTCAAGAATGCCTTACAAAGTCTATGCGCCATTAGACTGGGTTCCATTAGCGATGTGAAAAGTGGAAATAGCGACCAACTGTAGTTTAATGGTCGTGGCTGCTGACCCCTGATTGAAAAGCATGGAGAGAAATTCCAGAACTGAAGAAATTGGAGCTGTATAAGGATCAATTTGTCTTGCCTGAGCCCAGATGGAGAATCTTTTCCATTTACTGGAATAAATCTATCTGGTCGAAGGCTTATGGGAAGAAGACAGAATATGAACCACTTCCGGAGAAAAATGATGAAGCCTGACTAGTGATGGAAGTGGAGTAGCCAGGCTGTCAACCGGAGGGTTTGAAGAGAGGGATGGAACTGCCCTGACATATGAGTCAGAAGATCTGGCTGTGACTCCAGAATCCAGGGGGCGTCCATGAGATAGGGATGGAGAAAGGGGAACCAAATCTGACGAGGCCAGTGTGGAGCAATCAGAATCATTCTGCTTCCCAAGGATTGCGCTTTCTGAATAACCTTTGTCAGCAGAGGAACAGGCTGGAAGGCATAAAGTAGACCGGAGGGCCAATCATGAACTAGAGCGTCCCTGGGTGACTCCCCCTGAGAGGGGATAAGGGTGAAGTAGCTGCTGCACTTGGTATTGAGGGGACTGGCAAATAGGTCGCAGCAAGGCTGACCCCATCTGCAGAAAATCTGCTCCGCAACTTGACTGTTCAGGGACCACTCATGAGGCATCAGAATAGATCTGCTCAACCTGTCGGCAATCACGGTGGACTTCCCCGGAATGTGCATTGCTAACAGAAAACATTGGGAAGACACTGCCCACTGCCACACTCGAATGGCCTCTCTGCAAAGGGGGTTTGACTTGGTTCCTTCCTGTTTGTTCAGATACCATACCACCGACATACTGTCTGAGTGGATCGCAATTGTCCCGAGAGGAAGAAAGTTCTGAAGTGTTTGCAACACTAGTAGCACTGCTCTCATCTCCAAGATATTGATATGCAGATGTATTTCATGTTCCTGCCAAGTGCCTTGGACTGTCCTGCTGAGATAATGCCCCACCCCATCTGGGAGGCATCCGTGGTCACTGTGGCAACAGGAGGGGATGGGACGAAGGGTTTTCCCGCATTGAGGTTGCTGGTGTGAAGCCACCAGCATAGATCTTGCTTGCACTTGTCTGTGATCATTATAAGATGAGAAAGCAGAAGATGTTGTAGAGACCAATGGGCGAAGAGAAGCCACTGAAGGAGCCTCATGTGTAGCCTCGCCAGAGGAACCAGCACAATTGTTGCATCCACGGCATATCTTTCCTAATATAGTAAAGAATCAAATGGGAAGGATAGTTAGAATCTGTAGTGATAGATTTGACTCTCTAAGCTTGATGGAAACTCAAACTAGATTCTTTGTGGAAAGGGGATATCCGATTAAATTGATTAATGAGATAACAGAGCCATTAATTAATGATACTGGGTCCTATGCTAAAAAGCCTAATATTTATTATAATTCTAGTAGGAAGACATTTAATATCATGTCTTATGATATTAAATTCACTAATGATGTACAGCATTTGACCAATATAATAAAGGGTAATTGGAAAATTCTATTGTCAGATGCCTCCATTTCAGAAGTTATTAACAAAAAACCAACCTTTAGATATATGAATTGTATGAACATAAAGAGACTATTATGTAAGGAGAAATTAATTAATAGATCTACTGACATCAGATCCTTGATTAAAACTGGCACCTTCCCATGTACGAAATGTTCCTATTGCCATTATATTAGTAAAGATAATGGCTTTACGCCTCCAGATATGAGAAGGAATATAACACCTATGCATTATGCAAACTGCAATACTAGAAACATAATTTATTTGGCTACTTGCGTCCTTTGTGATGCTTATTATGTTGGTTTAACATCACGGAGGTTAAAAGATCGAATTTATGAACATGTGTATAACATCAGAAAGAATAATCTTAATAATGCCTTAGCTTTACATTGTAGTATGTACCCTCAACACAGTTTTGTGTTTCAGGTCCTACAGGTGGTGGATTCTAACAGAAGGGAAGGTGATAACCTAAATACTCTGGAGGGCTTTGAGCTAAGATGGATATTGAGACTTAGAGCACATTTATTGCCAGGTCTCAATTCTGTAGTTAATCTTCGACCAGCTCTGATAGGTCCAAGCTAATATATAAGCACATAAATCAATCTTCACATACTGAGTCATTTTTATTAAAAGTTCATAAGATATAAGTATTTTCTGTTGTATATATTGATACTTTATATTGTCATTATAAATTTATTTTCATTTTTATTTTTATATATTCTTTATATATTTTTATATTTTATATTTTGTTTTCATTTTTATTTGCATATATTAATTTTTAAATATGATCAAACATTTATACTGGACTCTACGGAGTTCATGAATTTCCTGTGATGAAGCTTTTATCTGCAGCATTGATGTATGTTGAATTCGTAAACCATAAATAATGGTATTTTATAGTCTAGCTTCTAATATCAATCTTCGAAGACTATATTACAGTTGAGCTTAAAATTATTGTTATGTCTATTCTCATAGACAGTGCCTTACACTGCTTATCTTATTTATTTATTTGGTCCCGTTTGTGGTATTTGTTTATGATATTATTATTTTTATTTTTATTTTTAAAAGAATATACTACTTATAAGATCTGAGGTACTTTATAAGACATATATATATACTCTGAATATTGGGCGATTATTGAATTTTTGACATCAGAAATTATCCTTTATCATAACTGTATTTTTTGTGATCATATTATTTTTGCCGTGATTAATATGGCAGCGTTTCTACTGTGCTAAGTTTAGCCAGCTGCCATAATACGACAGTTTTTCTTACATGTAATTATTAATTCATTATGACATAAACTCTGTCATATTTGATTGTGGTTCTGTTTTAAAAACATATAATATCTGCATAAGGTCCTTTGGTGAACATGCTGAGACGATGTATTCTTTATAGTAACTTTTATGATTGCATAGATATATATAAACTAAGTGTCTTGAAATAAGTACTTTTATGAGATGTAACATTATTTAGTGGGAACACATACACTTAGAAACGAGCTAGAATTGTTAATCTAATAAAAACTCTAGTGGAAGCTACATTATATATTGCCCCTTCTAAATATGGGCATGGCTTCCTGGTCCAATTTACGGATGTTAAATAAAAATGCTTGAGCAGCTTGAATAGCCCTATTTAGCTCACAATTTCGTTAATTAATGTGATATACTCTGGTCTGCTTTTTAACCAAATATGGGCATCGCTTCCTGATCTGAGTTACTGAAACATAATGCTGATGTCTGAATAGTTTTATATACTACCGTAAATAAATGCGGTATTTATTTGCATGAGATTTATAATGATGAGCTTTAAAATGAGCTACGTGAAACATTAGATAGATCTCTATGTTGGTCTTAAATATAATGTTAGATAGGTAAAATCAATACTACTGTTTTGTTTCGTTTTGTTTTGTTTTGTTTGTTGGAATTTTACAAACAAGCTTAAAGCTTGCTAATAGATTTTAATTATTTAATTGATGTAACTAATTGGTTAATTATGATAAAGGGGTTTCTATAAAAGGAAATGGTTTTTGTGAATGATTGTAACCTGATGAAGCACAACTTGTTTGTGTGAAAGCGCTCGTTCCTGTTCCACTCTCATATTAAATGATTTTTGGATTACATCGTGGTGGTTTCAAGCAGTTTATTTCATCATAGCCTTGGACTGTCCTGCTGAGATAATGCCCCACCCCATCTGGGAGGCATCCGTGGTCACTGTGGCAACAGGAGGGGATGGGACGAAGGGTTTTCCCGCATTGAGGTTGCTGGTGTGAAGCCACCAGCATAGATCTTGCTTGCACTTGTCTGTGATCATTATAAGATGAGAAAGCAGAAGATGTTGTAGAGACCAATGGGCGAAGAGAAGCCACTGAAGGAGCCTCATGTGTAGCCTCGCCAGAGGAACCAGCATAATTGTTGCAGCCATTGTCCCTAACAATTTGAGAACCGTTTTTGCCTTCACTTTTTTTAGAGGGAGCAACGCGTACACCTGTTGTTGCAAACCCTGAATCCTTTCTTGTGGTAAAAACACCCTCATGAGCATGGTGTCTAACTCGGCGCCTATAAAGGTGACACGCTGCAAGAGCAAAAAGGCAGACTTTTCCCAGTTTAGAGTGATGCCCAATTGTTGACACAGCTTGATAGTGGCGTCGCTGGTCTATAGTAGCAGATGCCTGGTGGTGGCAGAAAGGAGCCAGTCGTCCAGGTACAGAAACACTTGGAATCCCTGACATCTCAAGTGAGCTGTCACCACTGCCATACATTTGAACACCCTGGAGGCTGTGGTGAGACCAAAGGGCAGGGTATGAAATTGAAAATGACTGGCTCCCAGCCGGAAGCGTAGGTGACTTCTGGATGCCCTGTCCATCTTTATATGGTAGTAAGCATCCTTGAGGTCGATGGAGCACATCCACACTTCTTTTCCCAACAATGGGAGAATAGATTGCAACGTGACCATTCGGAACTTGGACTTCTTCACGTGGAGGTTCAAGCGGCTGAGATCCAAGATGGGCCTCAGGTCCCCTGTTCTTTTTGGCACCAAAAAGAATCTGGAATAAGTCCCTAATCCAATCTGGTCTGAGGGGACATGCTGGATGGCTCCTTTTTCTAGCAGCTTTATAACCTCTGAAGCTGCGGAATCCCTTTGATTGGGTGGAACATCTGGGATTCTTTTGATCAATGGGGGGGGGGGGGTGATATCCTCCAGAAACTATTTTTAATACCCATTGGTCCTAGGTGATGTTTTGCCAGGCTTCTGGGTATAGTGAAAAGCGACACCCAACTGGCCCCAGAAACGTGCAGTCAGGCCTCCCATCAGGTGCGCTGGTAGGGAGAACCATGAAAGGAATCACGGTCTCCCTGGTTACACGGGCCTCCACTGCCTCTAGGGCGACATCTACCTGAATTACCATGCCCTCCCCTGCCTCTGGAGGGGGAATCACTTTGTGCATCATGAAAAAACCTCTGCAATTTCTTGAACCACATTTTCCCACTCTTCTGGACCTTGGGATAAGGTCTAGAAGGCACGGAGAAATGGACTCCCACAGCAGACAGAGTTTTTCCCTCTTGCTTGCACCTAGTGAGAGTTTCTTTCACCTTGGTTCCGAACAACGAGGAACCATCAAACGGGGCATTGGTGAATGTAGACTTGAAGGCCTCCGCGAAATTATAGAGGTGCCTCCTGAGAGAAACTCCAGAACTCGCTGCCCTACTTGCTCCTTCGGCTGTGCAAGAGATCAGCCTCATGGAGGAGTTAGCAATAGAATTTAGGGTAGACATCTGCGTGCTGACTTTCTGAGCCACTGCGTCAGAAACGTTATCCTGCAGAGAATCTCCAAGCTCTTTCAGATCATCGCTTTGGAGCCATGTAAAATGTGGCAAGTAATTCAGCGACCGCAGAGTAAAGGCCGCTGAAGTAAACATATGCTTCTTATACCGGTCCATGGTCCTATACTCCTTGTTAGGGGGATGGACGGTAGATGAAGTCTCAGCCAGTTCCTTCTTGGTGGCCACTGGCACCACCATGGCATCTATTGGAACACCCTTCATGAGAAACTCTTCGTCAGCGGGGGCGGACAGAAATTTGTTGGGTCTGCTGGGGACTGGTTCCACAGTGTCAGGGGTTTCCCACACCCTTCGACAAACCAGATCCAGGAGTTCGTCGAAGGGTGGAGAAACCCAGGAGGCGGAGGGCTGAGCCCCAAAGGCCTTCAGGAACACTGACTCCTCCTTGGAGGGGGGTTTTGAGGGACAGTTGCCTCTCTGCTTCAAGATCTCTAGGATATCAGAGAAAGAGATATCCTCAGAGGACGACTTGGGGGACCCTTCTGATTCCTCGAGGTCAGTGTCCAATGTGAGAAACTCTTCCTGGGAGTCTATGTGCTTCCTCTTGCACGTTCTTTTTCTGGGTGGCTCCTCAGGCAAAAACCCTGGGGGGCCCTCAGAAATTTGGGGACCACTCATGGAGGTATCCTGAGGCCTTGGGTCTCTGCTGTCCAAAGATAGGCGGCGATCAGAGACTGACACCGGAGCTGGAGGGGGTAGAGTGTCATTGCTGTATGATGCAGCTGAGGACCTGGCCAGCATGCTCCGCATGACCTCGAAAGCTGGTCCCCCTGGCTCCGAAGATTGACCAACCGTGGAAGACCTCGGAGCAGAAGGGACAAGGTCCGAAGCAATGGTCAGGCTCACCCGAGCCGAAGCACTGAGAGGGAAGCTAGGAGCCGAAGAGCATCCCGAAACCTCTCCCTTGGGTCAGACCAAGGAACCATGAGTCCTGGACCCAGTGAATGGAGCCGACGGAGTCAGAGCTAAGATCGGAGCCGATAAGTCAGGATGGGTTATTGTAGCCGACATAGAAGCATCAGACGGCGCCGACCACTCTGGCTCAAAGGCTAAGATTTGCTCAGAGGAGGATCTATCGACGATGGATGGGTGACGGGCTCTGGAGCCGACTGGGCTGAAGCCGAAAGCAATTTAGCCAGCACCAGTGATTAGAGCAGTCTCTGCAACACTCTATCCATATCCACATCAGACAGTGTCCTGGAGGGCCTAGAGGACAAGGTAGGAGATCTAGACCTCCTCTCAGAAGGAGACCTGCGAGGAGGAGAAACCGGTCTAAAAATTGGAGACCGGCTCTGTGCTAGTATCTCCGTCACTGGCTCTGAGAGGCTGGGAGCCGATGTAGGTTCTGTCGATTCACAAACTTCCTTTGGCACCGAAGATAGTGGAGCCGAGGATGCCAGAGTAGACTTAGTAACTTTCTCCAGAGGCTTCGATAATACAGACGGAGCCGGAGATCTTTTTGGTTTGGATGTTTTGTCTCTTTTAGAGGGAGAGGACTTAGCACTAGAAGACCTCTCCAAATCTTCCTCAAAGGAGGGTTTCAGTAGTCCCTTCAGAATTAGTTTGTTCTTCCTTTCTTGAAGAACACGAGGGCTGAATGCGTGACAGAATGCACAAGACTCCTGAAGGTGTATAGCCCCCAAACAATAAACACACACATAGTGCCCATCAGTAATCAACATCTTGTACCCACATTTACTACATTTCTTAAAGCCCGAAGGCTTATGTTCTTTTGTATCCTTAGACATGGTCGGCAGGATACTAGACACAACACAACAGTAAAACTGACACCAGCAACAAGCGTGGGAACTAGAATCTAATAAACTACAGACACCATACAAGGACCTCTACCTCAAACGGTCCTGACAGGAAAAACAAGGGGAAGGACTAGGTCCTCTAACTTAAACGGCCCTAGCCCGGAGGGGATAGGTACCTAAAAACAAAACGTGCACAGAAGGGAATACAGATAACCAAGGGAGGACTAGGTCCTCTAACTGAAACGGGCCTAGCCCGTTGGGAGATAGCTGATGGGATACCAGATAAAAAGTAAGACAAAGGCCACAAAAGGCTGCACAAAACAGCTTCCACAAACCAACAACACACACACCTAGCTATGAAAATAGCTTTTGGAGCAAAATTTTAGTCAAAGAAGACAAAGTTATACTTGGCTACAGCCAAGAGCAAGACCACGTCTGAGCTTTACGAGCGGCAAACGAGATCTGGGGAAAGGGAGCAGTGCAGCATGGGATACCTCTTAGTCCAGCCAATTGAAAGACTTCAAGCTAGAGTATGGCTGAGTAGGAGCCGAGTTTCGGCTCCGAACCCACGGGTAAGAATGTAGGCGATATTGGACTACATAACATCAACTGTTTGTTACTGTACTGCTCTTAAGTTGTTTTAACAGTACTCTGATATTTCCTAACCTCCTTTGATATTACAACAGCTGTTCTGAGTTTGCCAAAGTTCTCCTGAGTCTGCCACAATATTTACGTTTTGCAAAGTTTCTGTGTATTGTGTAAATTTCTCAGAGTTAGTGAACTTATTTCCAAGGATTCCTGATACCGCAGGAATTCTGACTTCTGTTGTAAAGCATTTGTTACTGCACTTGAGCTCAAAATCAGTTTGTTTTGCATTAAGAGGGTTCTTTTGCACTCTGGTGGGAGCAGAGAAATAAATTCAATCCATCCAAGGTGGGAACGACTGGCAGATAGCTTACTGTGTTTTCATCTGATTGGCCTGAAGGTTTAACTTTATAAAAGTATTTTATCCTGCTGGTATAAAAGCCTCACATTTGCGTATTGCACAAACACTGTTCCCCAAGCTTGCATATAAGCAAACCTCTCAAGTTTAAAATCCTCTATACATAACGCTCTCCACAGTCTCCCACTGTTCACAGCTCTTGTCAGTTTGTGGAGAGGGTTGTACAACTGCAGGTAATCTAATAGTCTACTAATAAACACTCTCACTTGTGTAATTTGATGAAAAAAAAAATCTTAAAACAAAATATTTTTATAGTGGTAGTATTCTACATTCTAGGTTTTAAAATGGATTTTATAAGTCACATTGAATACAGTAATTTAAGTTTGTAATATTTTGCACACAACTTAATATGCCAACAACCACTCAAGTTACACACATACTGTCAGCAGCATTTTCGTTCACCCAGCTGAGAACTTTCATATTAGGCTAACCAATTCTGTATGTATTACTTGGCTGCCAAGACATTTAGAAAAACATGACATTTACGAGAATATAAATAAATATTATATGAATAACAATTAATCTTGTTTTACGGGGTTGGGAGGGTGGCCTAATGGTTAAGGTGTTTGCCTTACAAACACAAGGTGCAGGGTTTGAGTCTCACAAGGGATAATTGGCTAGGCTTAAAATGGCTCGCAAGGGCAGTTAGCTTAGTACTAATCTATGAAACCTATGAAACCTATTAGACAGAGATCAAATATTAAGACAGTTGTGTTTGCCATTGTGTAAACTTTGACATATTAATACTCTGTATGTAGCATGGTCTTGGAATTACTAATGCAGATATGAACAAACAATACTTTCAGGAATGGAAAGGATGACTACATGGGTGCATCTCAGTTCCAGCATTGGATATGGGGCATCAACCTCCTCAGTAGCATCCAGGACTTTAGCGCGTTCACCAAAGCTATTAACTACTGAATAAAATTTCTTGTGTTATAAGATTATACAAACATCCTGACCCCATGTTCACATTATAAGCCAAATGAGCCTTCTTAAAACTACTCCTGATATAACAGCTTTTAAAACAGCATCCACAGAATTATAATAAGCATGTTTCAATAAATGCAACCCTACAGTGTCTGCTGTTGTAACAGCATCCACAGGATCATTAATAAGTGCATTTCAATACATGCAACCCTATAGTATCTGCTGTTGTAATGAAGAGACTGCAGGTTCTCTCAAATATGTTGTAAAATTAAGTTCTGAAAAGTGAATGTATGACACAGTAGTTGAAAGCAATAACCCTTAAGGAACTAGATGCATAAACTTTTCTACTGCATTTATCAAACAACCCAGAACCCTCATCATATGGGACTATAGCCAGTGAAACAGTTCTCCTATTTGGGTAAAGGGAGGTAAACATAACATTGCAGGATCAAATTTATGTGCATTATGCAAGTGCTACCTAACTAAGGAAGAGTTACACAACCTATCAGCCACTGCTGGTTACTCAGAAAATTGGGCTATTGTTTATTTGCGTTCAGCATATGTTTAAAAATACTTTAAAGTGAAGGGACTGTCCATTAAAATCTGAAGGCCTCATCCTTTCAGTGCATTGTCTCTAGCCAGTGAAAATATTCTTTAATGAATTTTACAATTTCCATAGAGAAAATACTTTCTGGTGGAGAACCAAAAGACTCGGGGGCAGAATTTTCAAAAGAGGGAGGACAGTGAATTTCTCTCATTCATAAATCCTTCTCTTTTTTTGAGGAATCAGGAAAAAGAGATAGCCTTCCTTTCCTCTTGCCCTCTTGAATCCTCACATGTGCATGAAACATGTTTTATCCACATACTGACTTCTGCCTACTGAAGGCACCACGGCCGGCCTTAGGCATAGGCGAACTAGGCGACTGCCTAGGGCGCCGTAAAGGCCAGTCTCTTAAAGGGCACAGTTTTCATTGTGCATTTATTTTAATAAAAGTTTGCGCTCTTCTCCGCGCCCTGTTATAATGTAACCGGAAGCCGAAACCATGGGGGAGGGGCGTGAGCATCCTCCCACTTACAGCTGAAGGTTGGCCAGTACAGTTAAAAAAATAAATAAAAAAGAAAATAAAAAAACTTTACTTTGCGTTACGCGTGTCTGCTGTAAGGAGGAACATGAATGTGCATGTGTCATTTACACGTTTGGGCGTTTGGTTCAGAAAGGTTCTGCTCCCCTCCTTCCCTCTGCTTGGTTTGAGAAAAGTAAGCAACTCTAAGAGTAGTAGCGTTTGGTGTTACCGAATGGTGTTAAGATTAAGTTGTTGCAGGGTCAGTCTACGGGGGTTTCAACAACTGCAAATCTATGTGCATTATGAGCCCTAAACTTTTCCTGCTAGGAGTAACCAGTCGCTTAATGCTGCTAATGGCAATCGTTGCTGTAATACCACTCCCTCCTCATCTACATTAGCTTTTTGAGTATGTTGTTTTGCAAAGGTGTTTACACCAGATATTTCCGCTCAGGGCTCAGACTCTCTCTCTCTCAGCTGGCATGAAATTTCCGAGGGGGGAGGGGGGCAGAAACCTACTGACATAACTAACCTCCATAAAAGTCCTTGGTCAGATTGTTAGACTGCCAGATTGTGGCTGAAGTTACTATGGTAAACTGCTGTTATGTGTACATTATGGCTTTTTGCTACAATCTGACATGAAGTTTTTGCTAGACTGTTTAAAAGACCTATGATAGCTGTTGCACGCTGTCATTTTAAGCAGCCATAAGACTGTAGCTGTTAAGTGTGTGTGTGTGTGTGTGTTTTTTTTTTTTTTTAAACCAGAAAACAAAGTGGACTGGTTGTCAGACCGGTCTTTGGCCACAACCCAGGCACGGTAGGGCATAGCAACATACAGTATGTATACTTGTTTACTTTCTTTTTTTTTTAAGTGCGAAACCAAATAAAGTAAACTACTTCTACAGAAATTTAGAATATGTCATGGTAATTTACACATGTGAAGATGTATACACTTGATAGTCAATTAACAGAAAAACAAATGTATACATTGTACAGACAATTTAAATGTGTGTAGCAATAGTGATTTTTTTACGAGTGGAAATAATTGCAATTAATACAATTTACATAAAGAAGACATAAGTGCACAGCTACCTCTCCTTAAAGAATGATAGTTTGGTGGTAGTAAACAGGTGCTCCTTTTAATTTGTTTAATGCATCCAGAGTGTTTCAGTTGACCGTTATCAGCTGGCACTTAATTCCAGGTGGCTGTCTTTGGCTTATTAAATGCTCTTCTCCTGTGCATGTTTTGAATTGTGGTCTTGTAAGCATTAGTCATTCCTCTTGACTGTGTCTTTGTGTAGTTTGTTTGTTTTATCTGTAGTCTTGATCTCGGTAGTGGGGAGACAATGTTGCATTTTGTGAGCAAAGAAGAATGTTGCTCTTTTAGTTGTTGGAAGAAAGTTAACTTTTTAAAAAGCTGGCAGTGGTGTGTCTGCAGTAGGGCAAGTAGTGTAAAGCAGCTGATTGTTTATTAATAGTAGTGTGTATTTTAAGTATTTGCCCTAGAGTTGAGAGTTAACCTGGGCAGTCCATATTTTACTTGTAGGATTAATACATTCTTGGCTACAGCCATATGTTCTGTAGGGGTAAGTAGATGTGATTAACTTGGAGCCCAGTTGCATTTGGTATAAAGGGGTAGGTTATCATAGGTGTCTGTTTTGCTAGTGAAAGTGTGGGATTTGGAGTTTTTCCTAAGTTTCTTTGTCCAGTAACTAGTGGTAACTTGTTACCTTTTGTGTCTCGAATGCAAGTTGAGGGGTTTACGATGGGTGCCTAATATTGGACTTAATTAGCTTATTTTTAAGTTGACCAGTGGCATAAACTACAACAAGCTTTTACATATTGTTGTCAGAGTGGCGGCAGTTGATATTCTAGTATTAAGGTATCTTAACATAACTGAGTTAAATTATAGATGTTGTTTGGCTTGGTCATTAATGAAGAGAGAAAGTAAAGGCCCTAACACAGCTGCTTGTGTTACTGCAATATTGACAGAAGCTTGTGTGGATAAACTTATTTCTTACATATATCTGAGAAGTTACATTTTTGAAATGGCTTCTGAACCAAGTTAGAGTAGTCAGACCAAAGTTAAAATTGCTAACTGTATACAGACGTTATGATTGTGTTAAAAGTTCTTGTTATATCAATAAAGTCACCCTTGTTGTTGAATCATGCCACTGAAAATGGAGTTCGCTGTGTATAAGTCTGCTATTGTCCTAAGAGTTTCTAAATCAATGTTGCTTGTCACAGAGAAGTCTGTATTTATTTATATTTTCTCAGAGCTGCTTGTATATTAGCTTACCAAAAATCTTAATTATAAGACAAAAGCTATGGTCTTGTTTTCACTGTGCTCTTTAGGGTTTGTGTTTTTTAAGAGGTATTATAAGAATGTTTAAAGGCTGCGGGGAAATAGCTGTCAGAGAAGAGTTTGGCTATATAGAGAACTGACTTTAGGAATGCGTCGGGGAGTTTTACATAACTTGTATGACAGAACAAGATCCAAGATATTTAGTTTTTGACATCCTGATAAATAAGGTGCTTGAAATGAGAAACTGGATTATAAACTGCTAAAGTATGTTGTTGGGAATCTTGGGGGTGGGAGTCAAGGATATTAATGACAATTGGTGTGGGTGTTTGAGTTTGGTTGAACTCTTTAGTGTTTTGTTTTGTCAGGGCTTTGGATTTCATCTGTTAAAAATTTTCTAAATTCATTAGAGAACTTAAGGAACTTTGCAAAAGTATGGTCAGATTGATTTGGTTGAGGTTGGTAACATCACCTGTGAATGTTTTTAGCTCTTTGTAGAAATGTTTTTGGTTGGATGCAAGGATGGTTTATTCCTAAGGAAAGTTGTCTTGACTGTGTTGGTGGCAATTCTTTGATTAGTTCCATGTACTTCTGGATTTGAGCATTTCTTTAATCTCAGATGTCTGGTGATGGTTTTTCAGTGGCTAGATTTTTTCCTGTGCAAAAAGAAGTCTGCATGACAGCAACAGCCTTGGATGGACATGTCGATGTCCATTTCAAAAGCAATAATGGTAGCCCTTGGGATATTTTTGAAGGTGTCCTTGCACATCCTGACAGGGTACATGAGGTCCGTGTGGTACACATGTTGACATGAGCTAGAATGGGGTAGGGGAGAGAGAACTGAAGGCACTCCTACAGCCTAAAGGAGAGAGGCTACTAAGATAGGATTTCACTCCATATAGTTCCTTGGTCTGAGAACAATTAAGGTGTTTTCTGAAACAATGAATGCCACTGGTTTTGTGGGTTTAGGTCTCTGGGAAGAAGTTGAGGCCTCTCTGCAGTAGATGGATGCCTGAGCATAGACCAGGGATAGACATCCTTCATAACTGTCTGGATAACAGCGTCATCCAGTCAACTTTCACTCTGTAGGGATCAAGGCCCCCACCCAATCAAAAGTGAATGGGCTCAAGATCCATAGGAGGACAGAAAAAAACAGCAATTTTAAGGTTAAAACAGATGCGTACATTCTTGGCAATCCTGAAAAAGTTGTCTGGTGGTGGTTAGTTACTATGTGATGATAAAGCAGAAAAAATTGTTATTGTGATCTATGGTGCAACCCTATACTGCTACACTTAAGACTAAAATGGAGTTACGGCAAACCATAGTACTTAATTTTATATCTGCTGTGTATTACATTGGAACAAGTAAAGACTTTCTGGTTGTCAATCTCTGAGAGGAGAAACTCTAACACTGGGCATTGCAAGCTATTTGAAATCGGTGTACAAAGATCCAAATGGACTTCCTAATGGTGATTAAAATTTTCATAGACATGAACACCTCCTACTTTACCTTTTACTAAATCGTGGCACAACTGATGTAGCCTAGTCATGTGTGTGTCATTGTCAACAGCAGTCCTGTACTTACTTTCTACTTCAGGTATAAAGGCATATAGCACCACCCCAACTTTGTGGAATTTTCAGCTAATCTCCATTTCTATTTCAGTCTGTGTTTGTGCCCTTTAAAGTTCCTTTTCCTTGAGGAAAGGGCATTCTATCATGCCATAGTAAACAAGCTGTCATCGTCCGGTTTAATATTCATCATACTGATCAAGGCTGCAGTAGTCTAAGCTATA
This sequence comes from Protopterus annectens, assembly GCF_019279795.1. Classification (NCBI taxonomy): domain Eukaryota; kingdom Metazoa; phylum Chordata; order Ceratodontiformes; family Protopteridae; genus Protopterus; species Protopterus annectens. The sequence goes on from NC_056729.1 coordinate 1,380,274,036, forward strand.
TAGGTTTTATTTTAAGGATATAATGGCTGGCAGCTTTCAGTTACCTTGCATGCGCATTAAATGCCAGGTTTGGTAGCCAAGCATTTCAGAGCTTTCCTACTGGCAAAGAAAATGCTCTTCTGTGGAGTCTTGGGAATCAGTCAGTTTGTGCTATTTATTTGCTGGGCAGATAAGTTCCTTTTGGTGAAAAAATCTTCCAAATGCAATGGAGGCAGTCTGTGTCAAAGCAAGCTATTTCCAAGTGATTGTCACAGGTTAACTTTTGTTCTCACCGCAGCAGAACTAACCAAGACAGTTTTAAGATGCATGTCAGGGCCTTGGCTTCATCAATGGCTATTTGGAAAGGGTTTGGTTCTAAACGTATTCTAGAAGCAGCAATGTGGTCCTCTGTATATACACTTACAAATCACTACTTCTGCAGGTCTAGATCAGGCTTTTCTAGGATCAGTCTCCAAGGGTTTCTGTTCCCTTTCACCCACAAGTTGCTCTGAGGTAAGGTAATCTGCCCATATAGCTTAGGCTACTGCAGTGGTGGTGAACATGATGAATGCAGTACAATTCCGTGCAAGTCAGCTTACCATAACAGTAATTGTTTACTCCCTCCACCCCTGGTTTTCTGGTGTGTATTTTATGCCAGGGTTGGCATGAAAGCTCTGAGGGACTAGGCACTCAAATCTGTCTTGGTCAGCTCAGCTTGAGCTGCCTAATGGTTTGAGCACATTAAGCTTCTGAAGCTGGCTGGGTGTTGCATCCTTAGCAAGATATAACTCGTATAGCTAAGGCATCTGCAGCAGTGATCATTCAACCATCTACCATTATGGTAAGTTTACTTTCCTGCCCTTGACTGCCACCTGCATATTCTTGGTTTAAGTACAGCTGCCCTTAGCAGATTTCTGCCAAACATTTTTCTTCATCAAAAGATGTCTTTTATGAGCATTAATGTATATTAACACACACTGATGCATCTTGATGTAATTCTAATCTATCTCTGGATGCTATTTTCATGGATACTGCTATAACTAAAATGTTTCCATGCCTGTCTAATTCAAGATAAATCATCAAATCTCTTCTGGATAACGGCCTTCTTAGAATGTTTTTACAAGGAACTGCATACACAATCATTTCATTCTTTGATCTGTCAATCCTTATCTTGTAGGCACTATTTTGCCATGTACTCCTAAATGCCTTCTTTTAACATTGTTCTTTCATATGAAACCAGAAATATTCCACAATTACAAAAAGGTGTGGGACTTGGATGTTCTGTATAGTTTCTTTGAATTGTTTGAGATGGTTTAGCTGGTGTTGCCAAACTGAGCAACACTGTATTTCTGTTAGTTTTTCAATACAAGATGCCTAGTCTTGTATGGTAACATCAAATGTACGAAGCTATATGTGGCTAGTTTAAAACTGTCCATGTTCATCTTCATGCATTTTTCTTATCAGTTTCCCTGTCATATCCAGATCAGTACTTGGCCACTTTTCTATATAATGACATAATGTCATTTTTACACTGACATGCAGTTTTTACTTCAAAAGCTAGTCCTTTTTATTTTTCTTGTTTAAACAACTGATTTTAAACACTTCTATACAAATCAGTTTGTTCTTATACCTGAAAGTTGCTTTTATTTACTTTCACGCAAGTTGTTTAAAATACTTTATAAACATCACTATGTTTACTTGTAGCAGGATTTGCCCCTTGGCTTGTACCTTGCTTAATGTAAATTTTACTGTGTATTGCTGTGAGCTTTTATTATTGTTCATATTGAATGGTAAATTGCTTATTACTGTTTGATCAAATTAATAACACACAATGTTTAAAATTATTCTGTTTTGTTTGCTGACTTCACTGCTATAGTAAGGCAGACCTAAACTTGGACAGGATGCCAGTCCATCCTAGGATGCACAGATATTCAAATACTTAATACAAGTGCATATGTGTGTAACTTTTAGAGGACCATAGACTCACATACCTAGTTTGCACAGTTGCTTTTATGTTCTATTCAGCTTTCACTCATTCATTTGATTTAAATCAGTAACACCAAGTGAAGTAAGGGTGAGTAAGCCTCTATATCCTCATGTAGACCCTTGACATATAAAAGCTAATGCAAAGGTCTTCTAATCTTGAATTAAGTTAAAGCATTGCTGTATTGAACCATTTCAAATGAAACTGGTTTAATTGATCAGGACCTGGTCAAAACTCCACAAAGACACTAGCAGAACCTCTCACATGCCTTGCGATATGTAAGGAAGTGAAGAAACCCATGTGGACCCAAGGAGAATATACATACTCCCATACAGTACACCAGGTGAGATATGGTCCAGAGAACCCCACAAACACCAACAACTAGCAACCAAACAAGTTGACAGGAGACGACTCCTTGTACTTAATCTCCGAAAAATAGAACGCTGTCCCTCTCAGACAAATTGACAATCTAAAATACTTTAAACCACAACTAAAAAAAAAAAAAAAAAACATTTAGTAGACTTCGGCTGTGCTTCTGCATTTCTCTAAGCCTCTCCTTATTCTTCATTACTGAGCGTAATGTGTTCCATAATTCCTCCTAATTTTTTTTCCAATGGATGAAAATCTACTGCATACTCTTTCCCTCTCCAAACAATTGTAAACTAATTCTTGTTGATACAAATTTATTTTTGCAATTATCAGTATATCATGCTGCATTATTGAAGACTATTCTTTAATCAGCTTGATTTTGTGACTCTAAAACTGAAGTCTTCACACAGATATCCACCACTGCTAATTGTTATAATAAGTAACTCTGTATATTGCAACGCAAATGCAACCATGTGTATTGTATGTAAATGTGTGATTATATTCTTCTTATTTTATAGATCTGAGTGGTTTGCATGCATCATTGGTAATGCTGTAATGTGATGAGAATGAAACTCTATATTGCAATGTGAATACAGCCCTGTTCATTGTATATAAATACGTGCAGTTCTTGTGTATATATATTTGTCAGTTTTAGTTTTTCTCCCAGGGCCTCTGCTGAGAAGGAGTTCATTGCCTAGTCAATCTTTCTTGGTAATCAAGTGCAATAGATAAATCTAGTCTCATGGCTGAAAGGATAGTAACAAATGGTACTTAAAATATAGGCAATTGGTGCAAAGGAAGTTATTAGTTAGAAAAGGAATGGTAAAGTCCTAATGTTAAGCAGGGCCAAAAGAAAATGTGGTAACATGGTAAGCTAAGTGATTTTGCCTGGGTGATGCGTATGTTTCTGCACTAATATTTCTTTACTCATTGTGGGAAGTATTAGTTTTGATTGCTAAACTTTCTTCTTGAAGAATTTACATTTATCCAGCACTGATGAGTGAAAGCAGCAGCTTTTTTCAACAGCAGTGTGTGGTAATGCAGCTCTTCATTAGTTACAGATTTCTTTAATGTGGAAATGTTCAGATTTTTCTACTGCAGAAATTGTTGTTTTCTGTGATATTGGCGGATTGGATTGTAATGACAGACGTCTGAGTGGCCTTTTATGGTTGAAATTTTCTGAAATGGGTAGTTTTGTCATTATTGGTTTATATATTTTGTTTCTTTGCTTATTAAAAGAATGCTTAAAACTACAAATTTAAAACACATTCTAACAAGTGGTGCTGTATTACATAAGGAATATAATTTAATGCAATCAGTAAGTTGAATCAAAGAACAAATACATGTATGCATGGTCGTAAAAATGTGTGCAAGGAGTCTGTTTTTGAAAACAGCCCAAATGTAAACTTAATCCTCCACTGACCAAATACATTTTCTATAAATATGGGTTTTCATGCAGTTTCAGTGGCAGAGGATTTTACCATTCATGCTAAGCCTGTTTTCATTGGAGATTGTATTGGTTAGCAAATGTCTATCTGTGTTTGTGCTATTCTGTCTTAAGCTTCTGTACAGAGGGAGGAGAGAGGTTGCTATTCTACTTTCCCTGAACTGTAAGGTTGCTCGCCTACCCCAGAGTAAATTAAACTGTCTAGCTAGCAACCCTTTGAACCAAGGCACATGGGCTTCTATTTTCTGAAGACATGACTTTTACAGTAAAGTATGTGTGAAGGAGCCACAGATAAAGCAGGTTTATTAAAGGAAATTTCCACCTTCACTTGCAGTTTAAACTACATTATAAGATATCCTTTCTTCTATGATTTTAATAATTAAAGGAAATGACTGGACTGGCTTTCTTGGGGAGTGAATGACGGGAGTGGCTTTTTTGGGGACTGACATACCTGAGGGCGTGGCTCGTAGGGGTGTTTCATGAGTATGGCGTGGGAGGAGCTTAAGGGGCGCCGGAGCACTACTTCGCCTAGGGTGCCATATCAGCTAAGGCCAGCCCTGGAAGGCACAAACACATCCTTGATGTTTCAATGTTGTATTGTGTACTACACTGAAACGTTTATTAGCAAACAACTTAGAAATTAAAGAAAACTGCAAAAGGATGGACAACAGCTGAATTAAATGGCATTATGGATTGCGTAGCCTGAAGAATCATGTGAGTAGTAGTCAACACATCTTCCAGTGAAAGCTCATGACATGATCTGCACAATCAAAACCTGTGAAGTTACAAAGGTGATTCTAAGTTTAAATCTTTTGAGAGCACTGAGGTCAATGAGGAGAAACGAAATACTTTTATGTAATGATTTGTATCCCTGTTTTGGGGATTCATTTCTAATGTAGTAAACTCCTCAGAATTTGAAATGGAAGAGCAGGGCTTTCTTCTTTTTTGGTGGGCCTTTAGTAGCTACCTTTGTTGACTCCTCCTCTACTATATTTTACCACCTAAGACTTATGTTAAATATCTCTGGTCTCCCTGTAATCTATATTCAATAAAAATGTGAAGGGGTTAAGAGAACATCCCAACACAAGACATTGTGCAGGCAAGACTACCAAAGTGGGATGTGAAGCAATTAAAGCAATATGGAGACCCAAGTAAAGTTCCTAGTAACACTAACTATACATGGTAGCCTTGTGGACAGACGAAAATTCAAAGGAATACATGTTTTAGACAAGTTCTGGTCTTAACAGGGAATACGGAACAACTGGGGACATTTTTAGCCAGGAATGAAGACAGACAAGGTGGGCACAACCAAATGTTATGATTTAATATTGCAATGACCTTACTTGAAAATAGCTGTGGTGCTGATCTTTGCAAAGGATAGAGCTGCAGCAAGAAATTGCAGATGTAACCTCAGGTTTCATATCAATATAAATAACATCTCAGACAAGGGACAGAGCAGTGACTGATGCAGAAAGTGGAAGAGCAGTCTTGAAAAGACTACAGTCTAGATTAATAAAAGTTACCAGAAAGTGTTCAAGAACAGTCCTACCACAATGCTTGTGTTGTCTATTCACTCAGAAGGGTTACACAAAGAGTACAGGGAACACATTGAGTTAAACTTTATAAATCTGGTGTTACGTGTCCTGTTGCACCATTAAAATGTATACAAAAATATATTAAGGACTATATAAAACTAAATTAATACATTCAGGGCATGGTAAAACACTTCTGCAAACATAGTGCATGTAGTGGATGAACAATTCTATAAACACTATTTTCACACTGCTTAAAAGTATCTAAAAAGATTATAAAAAAGCAACACCCTAAGATGCCACAAAGCAAGGCATATACAAAGGATAAAAACATGACAAATTTTTTCAGATATCTATTTAATTGATAAAATTTAGTTGATTACACAGATGGTCAGCAGAAGTACAAGATAGTACAGTTGTGTACACTTATCATAAATGGAGATGTTCGAGTGTATTCACTGTTACAGTCATCACATTTGGGTTATCCCTGCCAGGGTAGCCCTCAGTCGGCCCGAATACCAGAGGCTTAGTATTTCTGCGTTGGTTGTCGTCACTCCAAGACTAAAGTCAGGTCGTCAGTAGTATAAAATATGGCAGCCGACACCATTACATCAGTTTTTCTTGCCATGTCAGGAGCCCCCAAGAGGGAGCGGAACACCACCAATAGAAAGTAAATACCAAAAGTTCCTTGTAGGGAGAGAGAGAGAGAGATACAAGGGGGATGGATTGAGGGAGACCAGGACTGCAACACTGAATTCACTTGAGCATCTACATTTATGGTAAGTGTACACAACTGTAGTACTATGTTCTTAGTGTTTCACTGTTGAAATCATCACATTTGGGTTGATTCCCAAAGCTGAAGAAAGGGTGGAGGCAGTCAAGAAGACTGGGGACTGGCTAGGATGCCCTGCAGGACTGCAGTGGCAAAGCCTGCCCTGGATTTGGAGAAGATAGGCAGGTGGTAATGCTTGGTGAAGGTATGGACTGATGTCCATGTTGCAGCCTCCAGGATGTCCCTGGTGGGGACCCCTTTGAGGAAAGCTGCAGAGATGGAGGTTGCTCTGGTAGAATGTGTCCTGACTCCCTTGGGGGGAGGTTTCCCATGTTGCTTGTAGCAGAAATGGATGCAGTGTGCTATCCATTTAGAAATGGTTTGTTTGGAAATGGCTTTTCCCTCTGCTCCTGCAGCAAAACTGACTAACAACTGATCAGTCTTCCTAAATGATTTAGTCCTATCTAGAGAGAATATGAGCTGTCTGGCACATCTAGAGAGTGCAGTATCCTTTCCCCCTTGTTTTGTGGGTTAGGGGAAAAAGGCGAGCAAATGAATGGATTGGATGAAAGCCACACTGGACATCACTTTGGCATGAAGGATGGGTTAGTCCTGAGGGAGACCCTGTCAGCATGGAAAATGATGAAGGGCTTCTACAGCCATTAGTGCTTGTAGTTCGGATACTCTTCTTGCTGAAGAGATGGCCAGAAGCAAGGCTGTCTTCCATGAGAGAAACTTTAACTCTGCTGAAGCTGCTGGTTCAAAGGGTGGCAGGGTGAGTTTTTCCAACACAAAGTTTAGGTCCCAAGCTGGGGTAGGTGCTCTTCTGGGTGGCCTTAAGTTGTTGGCCCCTCTTAGAAAGAGGTGGCTCTGTGCTGAAATGGGCAGAGATATTAGAGGCATGAATTTTAATAGAAGAAAATGATAGACCCTTGTCTAGTAGGTCAGCAAGGTAATTCAGGATGAGAGGTAGGGAGGGCTGTTCCATGTCGGCTCCCTTACCCTGGCTCCAGGTGCAAAACCTTTTCCATTTGTCAGCATAAGACCTTCTAGTGCTGGGGCATCTGGCCTCACGTATAACATCTAGAACTTGTTTGCTGAGATTGGCAGCTTGTGCAGTGGTCAGGGAATAAGCCAGGCTACCAGATTGGGGGTCTGCAATTGGGGATGCATGAATTCTCCTTCCCTCTGGGTCAGGAGTGTTGGGATCTGAGGGAGATGCCATGGTGACAGGCTGCACAGCAGTGGGGTACCAGTGCAGGCATGGCCAGTCTGGGGCAATCAGGATTGTCCTCGGTTTTTCCTCCCTTATTCTGAGCAGTACCCTTGTAATGAGTGGTAGTGGGGGGAAATGCATAAACCGAGAGGTTGGTCCACTGGAAGGATAGAGCATTCACTTCCCAGGCCTTGTGGTGAGGTTCCCTGGTGCAGAACATGCTGAGCTGATGGTTGGAGTGGGAAGCAAAGAGGTCGACCTTCGGGGTGTCCCATTTCTGAGTTACAAGCGTGAAGGTTCTTTGGTCTAGCTGCCACTTGTGTGGGTCCAGAAGATTTCTGCTTAAGTTGTCTGCCAGAGAGTTTAGACAGCCAGGCAGGAGTTGTGCTAACAGGTGTAGCTGCATGGCTGAGGCCGTGTGCCAAAGGGTCATGGCGAGACTGCACAGAGGGTATGAGTGAGTCCCTCCCTGCTTGTTGATATACCACATCACACTGGTGTTGTCTGTTTTGATCAGTAGAGCTCCCAGAGAGATTAGGGGTCTGAAAACTGTCAGTGCATGCTGGACAACTAACATCTCTTTTTGGTTGATGTGCAGATGTATTTGATGTGGGCTCCATTGACCCTGTACACACCTGCCGCCCAGGTGTGCATCCCAGGCATAGTCTGATGTGTCTGTGGTGAGGGTCCGGGCGGCAAGGGTTTATGAGAAGGGTAGTCCCTTGCTGTGGTAGCATGCTGCTGCCCACCAAAAAAAAATCTTTCCTTAGACAAGGTATCATTGGTGTAAGAGTTTCCAGGTCTTGGGAGTATTGACACCAAAGGCTTTTTAGGTACCATTGTAGTTTCCTCATATGCAGTCTGACATATGGAATGAGTAGAATGCAAGAAGCCATGAACTCCAGAGCTTGCAGGATTTTCCTTGCAGATAACTGGGGTCTGGTGGCTAGTTGAGAGAAATAGGCTGTCAGGTAGGTTTGCTTTTCTGGTGTAAAGAAAGCCATCTGGGATGCTGTGTCCAGGCTTGCTCCCAGGAATACAATTTTTTTGGGTGGGTAGTAATTTGGATTTCTTTTTGTTGAGAGTGTACACCAGAGAGGTCAGCAGGTCCTTTACAAAAGCCAGGTACTTGAGCAGCTTTTCCTGACAGTCTGCCTCAATTAGGCAGTCTTCTAAGTATGGGTAAATTTGAATATTTCTTTGCCTGCAAAAAGCAATGGCAGGAGCCAGACATTTTGTGAAAACTCTGGGAGCAGTGGATAAACCAAAGGAAAGCACAGAGAACTGAAAGTGCAGTGATCCTGCTCTGAAACGTGGATATTTCCTGCATGATTCCCTGACTGGGATGTGTTGGTAGGCCTCTTTTAGGTCTAGGGTGGCTAACAAAGCATACCTGAAGAGCACAGGTAGTAGTTGCTGGAGGGTGAGCATTTTGAATTTTGGTATCACCAGAAATGTGTTTAGAATGGATAGATCAAGGATGGGGGCTTTATGTGTCCTCTTTTCTGGGTACCAGGAAGAGTCTGGAATAGAAACCTTGGCCTATCTGTTCTGCAAGACCTGGCTCTATTGCCCTCATGGAGAGCAGGGAAAGGGCTTGCTTTTTGGCCTCCGCCCACTGGTTTGTTAGGAGATCTGGTAACCCTTTTGGGGTTGGTAGAGTGTGGAAATAGAATTTGTATCCCTGGGAAACTATGCTAAGGACCCAGCGGTCGTTGGTAATGGTGGCCCAGGTGCTTGAGTAGAAGGAGAGTTTTCCTCCTGGGGCAAGTGCAGGTGGGCAGAGGGAGGGGGTGGAAGTGGAAAGTCATTGTGAGTTCTTACCATGAGGGGGTGATTTAGCACTCCCTGGTTTTGAAGAGGTGGAACTCCATTGCTTAGGTGTCTGCATTCCTTGGGGCTGCTGTCTGGGGGGCCTGTTTCCCCAGGGTCTGGGCTGTGCTGACCTGGAGGAGGCAGGAAAATACCAGTGCTTGGAAGGGCAATGCCTACTGAACCTGGGTGGCTGGACCTGCAGGAAACCCTTAACTGTCTGCATAGATTTAGCTTTTTCTTCTATCTTTTTTAAGACCTCCTCTGCTTTGATGCCAAATAAGTTGTCTTTATGCAAGGGTTCATCCAATAGTTTGGATTTAACATGGTCTGGGCAAGGGCTGCTCCTTAAGCCAAGCATGCCTTCTAAGTACAGAATCAATGACTGCTGCCCTGCAAGATGCTTCTAAGGCGTCAAAACCACACTGTAAGGTGTGCTTAGTTACTTGACTTGCAGAATGCATTAATTCTTGTAATTCTTTATTTTCTGCACAAGCAGGAAAAGTTGACATTTTTGTTTGAGGAGTTCCATGGTATGTTGCTGAAATTTTAGCATATGGAAGTGACAATTTAGTGTTCTAATAACAAGAGTAGCAGAGGTATACACTTTCTTACCCCATCTGTCTAAGGCTCGGGAATCTCCATCTGAGGGGGTGGGATTCTTAGCAGAAGTTGCATTAATTCCTTTAGGCCCTTGAGAAATAACCTCAGGGTCAGCAGTAGGATTTTTGAAAAGAAATTTGTGAGAGTCAGGGACTCTATAGTACCTGTCAGGTTTCCTGGGAGGAGGAGGTAGGGTGTCAGGAGTCAAATTAGATTCCATAAAAACAACACCCAGGACAGGAGGAATGGCCAGAGGGTCTGTGCTGTGGAAGATAGTACAGTTGTGTACACTTAACATAAATGCAGATGTTCGAGTATATTCACTGTTGCAGTCATTACATGTGGGTAATCTGCTGGCAGGTTGCCCTCAGTCGGCCTGAATTCCAAAGTCTTGGGTCCTGCGTCAGTTGCAGTCTCCTCTTCCATGATGTCAGGTCGTCAGGGGTATAAAACATGCAGCCGACACCATTTTCTTTAGTGTTTCTTGCCCCAGATGTCAGGTGCCCCCAAAAAGGTAGCAAAAAATATATATAAAAATATATATATATATATATACACATATACATGCATCAATATAAACTTTACCTTCATCTACAAGCAAATAAACCACATAGGTTGTAGAAGATAGAGAAGGAAAGACAAACTCCAGAATGACTGGGGGATGGCGGCGGGCGGATAACCTGGACTGCAACAGTGAATACACTCGAACATCTACATTTATGATAAGTGTAGACAACTGTACTATGTTCTTCATGTTTCACTGTTGCAGTCACTACATTTGGGTAGAATCCCAAAGCTATGGTTGGGAGGATGGAGCTAAGCAGCATTAGGTGTGGCCATAAGATCCTGCAGAACTGCAGTGGCGAAGCCTGCCCTGGACTTAGAACCAAATGATTATGCTTTGTAAAGGTGTGAACAGAACTCCAAGTAGCAGCCTCTAGAATGTCTTTGGTTGGTACTCCTCTGAGAAAGGCTGCTGAAGTAGCTGCAACTCTGGTGGAATGAGACCTAAAGCCCTTGGGCACAGGTTTACCGGGGTGTAAGTAGCAGAAAGGGATGCAGTGGCTTATCCACTCTGAAATTGTCTGCTTTGAAATAGTCTTTCCTTCTGATCCTGCAGCATATGTCACTAGTAATTGCTCAGTTTTTCTTAGAGCTTTAGTCCTGCTCAAGCAGAATCTAAGCTGTTTGCATACATCCATGGAATGCAGAATTCTCTTCCCCTTGTTTTGCGGATTTGGATAAAAGGTTGGCAGATGAATTGTTTGGTTAAGAGTCACACTGGAAACCACCTTAGGCATAAATGTAGGATATGTCCTCAGAGACACCCTGTCTAGGTAAAATATGATAAAAGGCTCTACAGCCTTGAGGGCCTGTAGCTCTGAAACTTCTTGCTGAAGTAATTGCTAGTAGCAGAGCTGTTTTCCATGACAATAACTTTACATCAGCGGTAGCAGCTGGTTCAAATGCTGGCAGGGTGAGCTTTTCCAATACATAATTGAGGTCCCATGCAGGTAATGGTGCTCTTCTATGATGCCTTAAATTTTTGGCTCCTCTAAGATACTGCTTTAGTAAAGGATGAGAAAAGATTGGTGGCTCTGTATTGTAATGAGCCGAAATGGCAGAAGCATGGATTTTAATTGAAGAGAAAGACAGGCCTTTGTCAAGCATCTCAGTTAAGTATTGTAATATCTGAGGAATATTTGGTTCTGCTGTATCAGTTCCTTGTGCTTGATTCCAAGCACAGAATCTCTTCCATTTATCAGAGTAAGATTTTCTAGTACTGGGCCTTCTGGCTTCCAAAATGACATCCATCACAGCTTCACTGAGAGGAATTGTTTGTATAACTACATGATCAGCCATGCTGCCAGGTTCAGTGTCTGGAATTGACTGTGCAGGGTATGATTATTTTGCTGGGACAGTAGTTGAGGTCTTTGAAGTAAGGTCCAAGCTGGGTATTGAGACAAGTTCCTTAGGACTGGGTACCAGTATTGGCGGGGCCAGTCCGGGGCAATTAGTATCATCTTTGGTTTCTCTTGTCTGACTTTTAGGAGGATCTTGGGAAGAAGAGGCAGAGGAGGAAAGGCGTAAACTGATAGGTTTTTCCAACTGAAGGATAGGGTGTTCACTTTCCATGCTTGTCTGTAATAAGTCCTTGTGCAGAATCTTTTCAATTGATAATTTTGAGGAGAGGCAAATAGATCTATGTCTGGGCTCCCCCATTTCTCTGTTATCATGCCGAAGACTTGTGGATTTAGTTTCCACTCGATAGGGTCCGTAAGGTTTCTGCTTAAATCGTCTGGCAGGAATTGAGCTTGGAGATGTATTTTGGAGGTCAAAGCTGTGTCCCACAGTGCCATGGCTAATCTGCAAAGGGGGTATGTGTGTGTGCCCCCTTGCTTGTTTATATACCACATGACCGTGGTGTTGTCCATCTTTATCAGTAGTTGTCTTGGATGAAGTAAGTCCTTGAAGGCTGTTAGGGCATTTTGAACAGCTAGCATCTCTTTCTGGTTGATATGTAGATGCATTTATTTTGGGGTCCATATGCCCTGAACGAATCTTCCTGCCATGTGGGCCCCCCAGGAATAATCTGATGCGTCTGTTAAGGTTTGGCTGGCAGGGGGTAAAGTGAAGGCCCTTCCCATGTTTTGGTGACATGCCTTTGCCCACCATAGAAACTCCTGTTGTAGGCAGGGTATGACAGGAATCATTGTTTCCAGACTGTGTGAATGTTGACTCCATAAACTTTTTAGGTACCACTGAAGTTTCCTCATATGCAGTCTCGTATATGGAATCAGTGGGATGCAGGATGCCATGAAGCCCAAAGCCTGCAGAATTTGTCTTGCAGATAACTGAGTTTTTGTCGCCATCAGTTTGAAGTAAGTAGTCAGTTGCCTTTGCTTGTCTGCCGTGAGGTAGGCCATCTGGGCAGTTGTATTCAAGCTTGCACCCAGGAATGTTATCTTTTGAGAGGGTACCAGTTGTGATGTCTTTTCTTTTATTGTGTACCCTAGGCATGTTAGAAGCCTTTTCACAAACGCCAGGTGTTGAAGAAGAATGTACTTGCTCTCTGCTTGAGACAGTCGTCCAAGTAAGGGTATATCTGTATACATTTTTGTCTGCAAAATGCAATTACTGGTGCCAGGCACTTTGTGAAGACCCTGGGCACAGTAGATAAGCCAAAGGGCAGTGCAGAGAACTGGTAATGCATTAAGCTAGACTTGAATCTGAGGTATCTTCTGCACTATTGTCTTATTGGGACGTGCAGGTATGCCTCTTTTAGGTCTAATGTCACCAGCCAAGCATTCTTGCCCAGCATGGGCAGAAGCTGCTGTAAAGTCAGCATTTTGAATTTTGGAATGTCCAGGTATGTGTTCAGAATTGATAAATCCAGTATTGGCTGCCAGGCCTTGTCCTTTCTGGGTACCAAGAACAGTCTTGAGTAAAAACCTTGTCCTTTTTCCTGTTCTGGTACTGGTTGAATGGCCCCCATATCCATGAGGAACGTAACCTGTTTCTATGCCTCTGCCCATTGATTTTTGGGCAGATCTGGCCAACCGCTTGCCATTGGCAGAGTGTGGAAATGGAATCTGTACCCCTGTGATACTATGTTTATTACCCACTTGTCTTGGGTTATTAACTGCCAATTTTGAGCAAAAAGCACTAACTTTCCCCTCAACGGTGCTGCCAAAAGGTAAGTGCTTGGTGTAGGCAGAGGGAAGTCATTGGGACTGTTTTCTGTAGGTTTGCGCTTTATCTCCTCCAGATTTGGAGGTAGAAGTGCCCCATTGCTTTGATCTGTATGAATCTTGCACCTGGTACCTGGAACCTTTAGGACATCTGGATTTGTCCCTTTGAGCTCTGTCTGACACAGGAAAGGACCAATTCACTGTAGGCCAGTGCTACTGAATCTTGGTGGCTGCACTTGTAAGAAGTCTTTAACAGTTTGCATAGACTTAGTTTTGTCTTCCATTTTCTTTAAAACCTCTTCTGCCTTAATACCAAACAGAGTATCATGCTGTAAAGGTGCATCTAGCAATTTAGCTTTAACATGATCAGGCAAATTTTGTTCCTTTAGCCAGGCATGCCTCATAATCACAGATCCAGTAACTGCGGCCCTGCAGGAGGCCTCTAAGGAGTCAAAACCACATTGCAAAGTATGCTTTCCAACCTGTTCAGCAGCATGCAATAATTCCTGCAATTCTTTATTTTCTGCACATTCTGAAATCAACATAATTTTCTGTTTCAGCAATCCCATAACATGTTGCTGATATTTAAGCATATGAAACTGACAGTTTAAGGCTCTGATTGCCAAGGTTGCAGATGTATAAACCTTTTTCCCCATCTGTCCAGTGCCCTTGAATCTCTGTCAGAGGGGGTATGATTTTTTGCTGTTGAGGCCTTAACTCCCTTTGGACCCTGTGAAATAGTTTCAGGATCAGCAGCAGGGTTTCTAAATAAAAATTTATGTGAGTCAGGGACCCTGTAATATCTGTCAGGCTTACTGGGAGCTGGAGGTAAGGAGTCAGGGGTCAAGCTTGACTCCGAAAACACATCATCCACAATGTCTAAAACAGGGGGAATGGCTAAGGGCCTGTGCTGAGGGAGAAGGATGAAATCCCTGAGCCTCTTTTTTGATTCTGAGAAATCTTGACTCTCCCAGCGAAAATGCTCTCTCAAAGTATGCAAGGTTTCCCCAAATGAATAATCCTCATGAGGAGAAGCAGATGGTATAGACTCCTCTGCATCAGAATCCTCATAGGGAGGTATAGATAATTCCTGTTCAGAAGAGGAATCAGAAGAAATAGAAACCTGATCTGAAAATTCATAATCAGTGTCTTGCCTAGGCCTCTTATCTGGAGGGGGATGTGTACCCCTGATCAAGGTAATAAGGTCTTCAGCCATTTTGATCATCTGTTTTTTAGGCATAGAGGCCTGTGCACATGGCTCATGCATCATTTTTTTAGTTTTAGAAGTTGCTTTTGTCTTTGGTTTTACAGCTGTCGTTGGTTTGATGTACAAATGTTGAGGTCTAAACACACCCTCAGAAGCCGGTGCCTGCTCAGCGTCTCAGGACCCATCCGAGGGAGATACATCCGTTGGTCCAATACCTTGAGTATCTTGCAGCATGCCGGACTCCACATGGGTGTCGG